>NW_028134883.1:0-98691 GCF_964662115.1 Mustela nivalis | reverse complement strand
TGGGGTATAGTAGTGAGTACATAATCATAGGATTCACTGGCTTTATCCCATCCCATACTGCACCAAATGGATAAAGCAATGGAATAACTCATTGAGGAACAACTGGGAGATCAGCCTGGAGGTGACACCTTACTGTATATTCTCTAAATCAATAGCCATTATACAGTATGGTGTCCCTAACTATTAGAGTATAGAGGTCTAAGAACCAAGGGGTGGAAGTAGAAGTGCCCTGCTTACCCACACTTCTGGAGGTGCATTGGGAGAATTTCTGCTGTTTTTCCTGCAACACTGGGCTCTGTGAATTTAAAGAGTGTGGCTCCCAGGAAGAGGATGTTCCACCAGGGTGCACAGCAAGAATCCTATTCAAGTTCAAGTTTTGTCTGCTGCCTAGTCATTTCAGGTTCCTCATGCCAACAAATCAGCAGGCATAGAAAGAAGTCACTTGCTTTAGGGGGAAAGTTACCCTAAACATCTGGAGGAGATGGGGGCATGAAATAATATATTTGACCCCAATATATTGGTGACCAGTTGGTACTCTCTTGCAGCAGCCTTAGCTTGAGAAGGGCGAGGTGACCAGGAAATCAAGCCCCTAAGCTACAAGAGCCTGGGTCATGCCACTTAGAAAAACCACCTAACCCAGAAAAACTGCAAGCTAAGGTCGACTGCACTTTATCACAGGCAGTAGAAGATGGAGTTAATGAGTACTAGGCGGGACCTTGAGACCAGGTGCAGTGGAGGAGACGAGTTTTTTCCATTAACCTTCCTCTAAGTTTCCCTCAGGGAAAGATGCTCACTAGGCTCATCGAAAATCACTCCTTCCCAAGGCCTGTCCAGCTTCAGAATTTCTCCTGGGATTGCAATGAATCCAACTTTTTCTCCACCCACTCCTGCTGCCATCACTGCCCCCACCCCCCAGGGGCTGACCACGAGGGATCAAGGGCTGGAAAGCTCTTGTATTCACATCTCCATTGCAGATTCTGCTTTCTGGGGAACTTAACTTGTGGCAGTTTTTAATTGTATCAGTTCCTAATACATCTATTTCATTTTTTTTCTGTGTTTCTCCCTAGTTGATACATACTTTTGCAGGATGGGTGGGGCTTGATTATCGTTGCGTACATGTACTTTTTTGTATTTATTAATTTAACACTGTCATAAAGCACTCTTTCCACATATTATTATATAGTCTTCATAAATCTGATTTTAATGTCAATATAACATTCCCTTCCATTGGTGTAGCATAATTTTTAAAAAGTATCCTTCTATTGTTAGCCATTTAGGTTTATTTTTATTATAGAGTATATCTTATATAAAATTAATATCTTCCTTCAGAGAACTGTCTTCTTCAATTGAGTACACATCCTGAGTAGTAGGATGATGGAGTAAAAGGGGGTAAAAATCTATTTTTAGGCCTCTTTGTATCTATTACAAAACAGCTCTCCAAAAAAAATTATAGCATTTCTACTGCTGCACCAAGGAGCATTTTAGCACAGTCTTCTGTCACTAGAAATTATTACCATAGAATTATTGGTAGCTTAATAAATGTAAAATAGTACTTCATTATTGTATTACCTTGTATCTTTTCTGCAAATTCTGGCCAAGATGTTATTGTTTATTGTCACTGTAATCTCCTTTTGTGTGTTAATGTTCCTAAGAATACTAACAACATTTTTGTAAACTACAAGGCACTACCACCATCAGCAAAATAGAAGAGGATGGAAAGGGTTTCTGATGAGTAAAATTCAAGTAGAAGCAATATAGTAATCTCCTGGAAAGAGCACTGGACTTGGAATCCATGCATGTACCCTCAGGTTCTGGCTGAGTCTGTTAGTACGTGTGTTATCTGGAAAATATTTTAGATCACCCAAAAAATTGAGAGATCTCAGAGTAGGCCAGATCCTATTTTGATTTTTTTTTTTTTGCAAAGATGTTTTAAAATGATAGATACCAAATGTAGAAACTGATCAGAAGGATTTAAGTCTTCAGTTTATGCTCTCCAGAATTCCCCACATTACATCTTCCCAACCCCAGGAGGTTGGAGTCTTCAATTCCCAGGTTGTCCAGGGTATTGGAGCTGACCAGCACGGCTCATTTAGTTTCAGGCAATTGATGTCTGGTGACAGAGAGGTTATCAGGCTTCTGAAGCAGACACTTGGTTGGCAGACCAGAGAACTAGGCCAAGGAGAGAAAGTATTCAGACCTAAAAGAACATTATTCTATGTTCCATGGTTTAAACAAGTTTAAGAGAAATAGGGCTAGTTGACATTAACAGACATTTTGTAAATGATATTAATTAATTTATTTATTTTTACAAAATAATAAATGATAGTTATTTTTACTTGTTTAGGATTATTGGTTTTTGGTTTGTGGTTATTGGATTAATTTTTCAACAGACATTTATTGAGGCACTAAGCTAAGTGTCAGGGATATAAAAGTGAATAACACAGCCCTTCCCCTCAAGGAAGATCATAATTTACAATGGAGACAGCCACTTACAAGATTATAACTACAATATGTAATTATAACTATAAGAGTGTGGTAACCACAGCCATGAAAGCATGCACAATGGCTTTCTTCTGTTGTGAATGATGTGTTTCAAAGTTTTAGTGTTTTAAAATATCTTGTTATTTTGCTTATTAAGTAGAATAAAGAGATTAGAGGCTGAAAAATTAGAAAAGAGGAAACAAAAATGTCATTACCTAAAAGTGATAAAACTGTATATCTGAAAACCTCAAGGATATTGGCTAAGGGGCGCCTGGGTAGCTCTGTTCGTTAAGCATCTACCGTTGGCTCAGGTCATGATCCCAGGGTCCTAGGATGGAGCTCTGCATCGGGCTCCCTGCTCAGCAGGGAGTCCTCTTCTCTCTCTCACTCCTCCTCTGTGATCTCCCTCTCTCAAATAAATAAATAAAAAATTTTTAAAAAGTATCAGCTAGAAATTAGCATAAGCAGTAAATGCATACAGCAAGTAGTTGCATTCAAAATTAATATACAGAAATAATTAATCTTCATATAGACAAACAACTAGTCAGGAATACACAGAAAAGACCTCATTTATAAAAAAAAAATTAAGGATAAAATAGCCACATAGAAATTAAACAGTCACAGATGCACAAAACCTATAGGAAGAAAATTTTAGAACACCAATAAAGAAGACAGAAGATAATTTGAACAAATGGAAAGTCAAGACATATTCTTGCTAGGGATAAGCCTATCCAAAGAGGCAAAGAATCTATACTCAGAAAACTATAAAGTACTCTGAAAGAAATTGAGGAAGACACAAAGAAATGGAAAAATGTTCCATGCTCATGGATTGGAAGAACAAATATTGTGAAAATGTCTATGCTACCTAAAGCAATCTACACATTTAATGCAATCCCTATCAAAATCCCATCCATTTTTTTCAAAGAAATGAAACGAATAATCCTAAAATTTATATGGAACCAGAAAAGACCTCAAATAGCCAGAGGAATATTGAAAAAGAAAGCCAAAGTTGGTGGCGTCACAATTCCAGACTTCAAGCTCTATTACAAAGCTGTCATCAAGACAGTATGGTACTGGCACAGAAACAGATACATAGATTAATGGAACAGAATAGAGAGCCCAGAAATGGACCCTCAACTCTATGGTCAACTAATCTTTGACAAAGCAGGGAAGAATGTCCAATGGAAAAAAGACAGCCTCTTCAACAAATGGTGTTGGGAAAATTGGACAGCCACATGCCGAAAAATGAAACTGGACCATTTCCTTACACCACACATGAAAATAGACTCAAAATGGATGAAGGACCTCAACGTGAGAAAGGAATCCATTAAAATCCTTGAGGAGAACACAGGCAGCAACCTCTTTGACCTCGGCCTCAGCAACTTCTTCCTAGGAACATCACCAAAGGCAAGGGAAGCAAGGGCAAAAATGAACTATTGGGATTTTATCAAGATCAAAAGCTTTTGCACAGCAAAGGAAACAGTTAACAAAACCAAAAGACAACTGACAGAATGGGAAAAGACATTTGCAAACGATGTATCAGATAAAGGGCTAGTATCCAAAATGTATAAAGAGCTTATCAAACTCAACATCCAAAGAACAAATAATCCAATCAAGAAATGCACAGAGGACATGAACAGACATTTCTGCAAAGAAGACATCCAGATGGCCAACAGACACATGAAAAAGTGCTCCACATCACTTGACATCAGGAAAATACAAATCAAAACCACAATGAGATACCACCTCACACCAGTCAGAATGGCTAAAATTAACAAATCAGGAAATGTCAGATGCTTGTGAGGATGCGGAGAAGGGGGAACCCTCCTACACTGTTGGTGGGAATGCAAGCTGGTGCAACCACTCCGGGAACCAGCATGGAGGTTCCTCAGATAGTTGAAGATAGAGCTATCCTACAACCCAGCAATCGCACTATTGGGTATTTACCCTAAAGATACAAATGTAAGTGATCTGAAGGGGCACATGCACCTGAACGTTTATAGCAGCAATGTCCACAATAGCCAAACTATGGAAAGAACCTAGATGTCCATCAACAGGTGAATGGATAAAGAAGATGTGGTATATATACACAATGGAATACTATGCAGCCATCAAAAGAAATGAAATCTTGCCATTTGTGATGACGTGAATGGAACGAGAGGGTATTATGCTTAGCGAAATAAGTCAAACGGAGAAAGACAACTATCATATGATCTCCCTGATATGAGGAAGTGGAGAAGCAACGTGGGGGGTTTGGAAGGTAGGAAAAGAATAAATGAAACAAGATGGGATTCGGAGGGAGACAAACCATAAGAGACCCTTAATCTCACAAAACAAACTGAGGGTTGCCAGGGGTAGGGAGAGGGTGGTGAGGTTATGGACATTGGGGAGGGTATATGCTCTGGTGAGTGCTGTGAAGTGTGTAAACCTGGCGATTTACAGACCTGTACCCCTGGGGCTAATAATACATTATATGTGTATAAAAAATTTAAAAAATATTTTAAAAAGACATATTCTTGGAGAGGATGATGACTCAATGTCACAGATATGTCCATTTTCTCTAAATTAATCTATAAATTTAATCCAGTCATCCTCTCCCACCCAAATTTAATTAGCAAGCTGATCTAAATTTTATATGGAAAGATAAACAAGCAAGAATACCCAGGAAAATTTTTGCAGTTATTGAGAAGGGACTAGCCCTAGCATATATTAAAACATATCATAAATATTTTAATATATTATAACATAACATATAACATAAATATAAAAATCACAAATAAAATTGTGATTTTTAAAACAGTAGACTATTGATGTATGAAAAAACAAATCAATGGAGCAGAATAGAGAAGTCCAGGAATGGACCCAAACACATATGAGATTTTGTATGTAATACGGCTAGCAAAGAGACACATCACTACTTTCTGCCTGGTGTTAGGAAGGCAGTGTAGTGGCTGTCGTGGTGTACCATCCATACTACTGCTTCGGGACCACGAAACCAATTCCCCCAGCTGCTGGGAGTGCTACTCACTGAGGCTCCTGGATGAGGCCCTCCACAGGAGTTGCTGTTGGCCAAAGGGATCTGCCACATCTAAAAGCACCCCCTCAGGGTCAGTAATATCTAAAGGCTGGTTGATGCGGGAGTACAAATGCCTGGACCTTTTCACTCAATTAAAGCCACTCCAGGTCCAGAGCTCATGCAGTTGGATAAAGCTTTGTTGCCACGGCGTCTCAATTCAGCCTCTCCCTCTGCCCAATTTTACTTCCTTCATTACTTATAGGTATGATTCCTAAGAGTACTCGGCAGCAAACTTCTTGTGTTCAAATCTCTGTCCCCAAATCTTTCTCTTGGGGAACCTGGTCTTCAAAACGACCTCTTTGTTGGATGCAAACCTTGCAAATTCAACTAGAATAAATTTCAGCTGAATCCAAGCTTCAAATGTCAAATTAAAAAAATAGTTTTATGTACAAAATCTCCAATGTGTTTGGGTCCATTCCTGGACTTCTCTATTCTGCTCCATTGATCTTTTTTTTTTTTTTTAAAGATTTTATTTATTTATTTGACATTCGGAGATCATAAGCAGGCAGAGAGGCAGATGGGGGTGGGGGTGGGGTGGAGCAGGCTCCCGGCTGAGCATAGACTCCGATGCGGGGCTTCATCCCAGGACCCTGAGACCATGACCCAAGCCAAAGGTAGAGGCTTAACCCACTGAGCCACCCAGGTGCCCCTGATCTGTTTTTTCATACATCAGTAGTCTACTGCTTTAAAAATCATAGTTTATTGATATGTTTTAATATATGCTAGGGCTAGTCCCTTCTCAATAACTGCAAAAATTTTCCTGGGTATTCTTGCTTGTTTACCTTCCTATATAAAATTTAGATCAGCTTGCTAATTACTATCAATGTAGCAGAAGAAACTAGAGAAGAATTTTTGTACCTCGAATAGCCTAAATATTAGAACACATTTAAAAAAGATAATTTTTTCCACATTAAAAAAAAATTCGGATGAATGGGTAAACAAAGTACGGCATATGCAAGGGATTATTATTCGGCTTTAGAAAGGAAGGAAATTCTGCTCCTTGCTACAACATAGATGAACCTTGAAGACATTATGCTAAATGAAATAAGCCAGTCATCAAGGACAAATGCTATGTGATTCCACTTATATGAGATCCCCAGACCAGTTAAATTCACAGAAACATAAAGTGGAAATAGTGGTTACCAGGGCATGGGGTGAGGGAAATAAGGAGGGAGGATAAGGGAGTTGCTGTTAAATGGGTACAATGTCTATATTTTGCATTTCTGTTCTAGAAGTGGATAATGGTGATGGTTGTACAACACAGTGCCTGTACTTGATGCCACTGAACTGTACACTGAAAAAGTGGTTGAAATGAGATATTTTATGTTCCATATATATTTTGCCACAATGAAAAAAATAAATAAATAAAATTCTGTTTGGCAAAACCCGCCAAAGTGAAAAGAAACAAAATATTTGCAACTTCTATCAGAACAAAGGGTTAATTGTCCTATGAAGCAATAAGGAAAAAACCTGAAGTACAACAGAAGAACAGGGAAAATGACCAGAACAGAGAATTCACAAAAGAAACAAAATTGGCTTTTAGATACATAAAAATATGCTCAACTTCACTCCTAAAAAGTGAAATTCAATTCAAATTACATTCAGATAACTACCTTACACCCGTTAGGTTAGGTAAGATTTAAAAACAGTTGGGATTCCAAGAGCCACTGACTGTATGAGGAAATATGCATGTATTGCCACCCCACAGATGGACCACGGGCGGTAATGATCCAATTATAAAAACATACACCTTTGACTCAGAAATTCCTTTCCCAGAAATTTATTCTACAGACATACTGTACTTACCACTTATTACACAAGATGACACATTGCAGTGTTTTTTGGTAATAATAAAATTCAAAAGCAATCTGAAAGCTCATCAATAGAACATTTGTTAAAACCTTTTTAAAAAGGAAAGCAATTCATTGAAGAAATATGTGTCAGGGGATTTGTGAAGGGTTCCACCTTTTCCAGGTGGGTAAGTGAGTCTCTAAGGAGCTTCAGACAATATTTGGGTAAATAGATGAAGGTAGTAATCTGAGCTGGTTGGCCCAGGGACTTTGAGCCTTTACTGCTCTCCAAATGAGCCAAAGGCTAGAGGAGCGTTTCCAGAAGAAATAAACAAATTTGATGTTAGGATTGGGGAAAAAAAAGACAAAGACAGGCTTATGAAGTCTGAAAGACGTTCCAGTGGTCCACACAAAGACTTGCACACAAATGTTTATAGCAGCATTATTCATAATAGCCCTAAATTAGAAACTACCTAAACACTCATCAAAATTTGTGAATGGATAAACCATGATATAGCCATACAATGAAAAACGGCTCAGCATTAAAAATGATCAAATTTCAGACGAATCTCAAAAAAACCTACGCTCAGTGAAAGAAGCCACATGATATCGGATTCCATTTATATGAAATATCCGTAAAGAACCAAGCCATAGAGCAGAAATTATGTATGTGGTCCCCCAGGATGGGGAGCTAGGAATTAACAGCTAATGTGCATGAAGGATCTTATTGGAGTGATGAAAGTGTTCCAAAGTGGGTTTACGCTGATGGTTTGCACTATTTGATATATTTACTTTAAACATCACCAGATTGTACTTTTAATATGAACAAAATTAAAATTATTTACAAATTATTTACAAGAAGTTCTCGGGGAAGAGGGTGTCGACTCAGGAGGCTTGTATACCTCTAGAACGAGAAGGCTCAGTTGAGGCGCTTTCCTTACTCTCCTAACTCGTGGGTTGATTTTGGCCGGCGAGAATCCACCTGAACATGGACTGGTGGAGCCCCAGAAAGGGTCAGGGGAGAGGGTGAGCCTTCTCTGGAGTGCTGGAGACTCTCCTGCTCCTGAAGGGGCAAAGAGGAAAGGGCAGGGTGAGTACAGAATCGCCTGAGCCTGGGTAGGGAATCCCAGGAGCTTCAGAAGGAAGATCCTTTCTCAGCCAGAAGTCAGGGCTGGAGCAGTACACGCAGAGACTGAGGGCACAGAGAAAGTGTAAACCCCAGCTGAGACCAGATGGGAGCACTCTGCCAGATAAGCAAGGAAATGGATTCCCCACATGGCTTGGGATTGGTAACTTTCCAGCCTGCATGGGTCTCTCTCTCTGGTGTGGTGGAGGGAACAGCTCTAGACCCGAGCCTGCAGAGGTAATGCTGTGCTAGGCAGCTCTACTAGCTCTACTAATGGTATGTGCCATTTGGGAGACACAAATTCAGAGTGGATGCAGCAGAAGATGCATAGCGTTCTCTTTAGTTTGATAATCTCATTATTCTGTGGCTGATTCTGTGAGGTTCCAGTAAGAACACAGAGGCTCGCCCGTGAGTCATTCTAATACTCACGCTCCCAGCGCACTGCGTGAAGGGGAGTGGGGGATGTTGAGAAATGTTAAGAAAAATGCTAAGAAGGACAGAAGGCCAGGATCCCACGGGAAGGGCACAATGTGTGGCATGGGAGTTGGGCACTCTGGCTTTGCCATCACGGATGGATTTTGGACCAAGCCACTCTCACTAGTATGTGCTTGTCCTTGCAGAAGTTGCACAAAGTTCCAGATCTTTAGTTTCTTCACTTGTGAAACAGACACATGGCAGCGCCTTCCACCCAGAATTCTCATGGGGATGAAAGGTTGGACAGCATCTAAGTGCTTGGCACAATCCCAGGCACATAGTGTCTGCTCATTAAGTGCTAGAAAGTTGTACTATGATTACTGTTCTCTCTCCTTGTCTTAAAAGCACTGAGTGGGATGTCATGTACAGCATGGCAACTATAGTTAATCCCACACACATGTTTCAAAGTTGCTAAGAGAGTGGCTCTTTAAAAGAAAAAAACGATCTTTTTTAAAAAAAAAAAGATTTTATTTATTTGACAGACAGAGATCACAAGTAGATAGAGAGGCAGGCAGAGAGAGAGGAGGAAGCAGACTCCCTGCTGAGCAGAGAAACTATTGTGGGGCTTGATCCCAGAACCCTGGGATCACAACCTGAGCCGAAGGCAGAGGCTTAACCCACTGAGCCACCCAGGCGCCCCAAACGATCTTTTTTCTTAAAAGAGAAAATTATCTTTCTCATCATAAGAAAAAAATCGGTGACTATGTGTGGTGATGGGTGTTAACTAGACTTACTGGGACGATCGTTTGGCAATGGATACAAATATTGAATCATTATGTTGTACACCTGATATTAAAAGAATGTTATGTATGTCAACTAGAACTCAATCTAACAAAAAAAGCAGTGTTATGAAGAGGCCCATGTGGTGAGAAGCTGACACCCCTTGCCTATAGCCAGCACCCATTTGCTCTCCAGATGTGCCGGGTGCTTTGAGAGTAGATCTTTCAGCCCAATTCAAGTCTTCTGATGGCAACAGCTCTAGCCAATAGCTTGACAGCAACCCCAAGAGAGACTTCAAACCAGAACCATCCAGCTAAGCTTATTCTGAGTTCCTGACCCACAGACACTTTGAGATAACAAATACTTATTTTTTAAGCCAAAACAAAGATAGTGAGATCATGCACCAGTGAGGCATCTCCTCTTTCACAAGCAGCAAATAACAGTCAAAGCACGCTTCCAGGTGGGATCGGCATTCCTGGTGAGTGTACCAAAGACCCTGTCTGTTTCTCACCCTGTCTCTTTAACCCCGAAACCGGTCAAAATGAAGGCATCTTGCTGACTTATAACAACCATCTGCAGAGGGGACAAGGGTACTCTCTGCTCTAGTCAGAGAAAGAATTCATGAGCTGTTTTGTATTGCAAACTCCTAAATCAGACTGCCAGGACTGGCTCCTTGCCTTATACTTGAACTGTTGCCAATAACCCATTTTAACCCCTCTCAACTTCTTAATGGTGGCTTCAGTAAGTGTGAGGGTTTGGGGGGCAACGTTTTAAGCCTTAAATAGGCACAAATAAATCAGGTGCTGTTCAGTACTGAGCATTTTAATCTGAATTTGTAATACAGCAGACAGAATATATGCATTATTTTCAAGGTCATGTGAACCCAATTTTTTAAAGATTTATGAGATGATGGATTTTTTGTGCTTATGTTAAGTTAGGAATAGCAGTCAGCATCTGTATCATGTAAATTTAATTTAAACCTTAAGGCCATAGTATCCCATTTTTATAGCCAAGTATGCCTGCCAAGGTCACCAATTGTGCTCCTGCCCAGCCAGAACATTTCATTTCCTCTAACTGGTTTCACTTAGAAGGGAACAGAATCTGAACTTTATCAGGGATGTCAGTTCTGCAATGTGGTCTCCAAGTCCAGTCTTCACTCCCTGGAAGATTCTATGACCTTCCCGGTACTTCAAAAATAAATCTGTGGGTGCCTGGGTCGCTCAGTCGGTTAAGCATCTATCTTTGGCTCATGTCATGATCTCAGGGTCCTGGGATGGAGCCCCACATTGAGCCCCACGTCAGGCTTCTTGCTCGGCAGGGAGTCTACTTCTCCCTCTCCCTCTGTTCCTCCCCTCCCCCTCCCCCGCTCGTGCTCTTTCTTTCTATCTCTCAAGCAAATGAATAAATATTAAAAAAAAGAAAAAAGGTCCTTGGGTAAGTTGAAAGTTACTATTTTGTAAAACAGCTGTAACACCCTTTGGTAATAAAAATATTATAATAACTTGAGCACTATGGGTATTGAAATTTTAATTAATGAAAAAGATACTATTTTTGAAAACGTCTAAAAAAATTTTTTAAGATTTTATTTATTTATTTGACAGACAGAGATCACAAGTAGGCAGAGAGGCAGGCAGAGAGAGAGAGAGAGAGGAGGAAGCAGGCTCCCTGCAGAGCAGAGAGCCCAACGTGGGTCTCGATCCCAGGACCCTGGGATCATGACCTGAGCCGAAGGCAGAGACTTTAACCCACTGAGCCACCCAGGCGCCCCTGTATAAAAATTTTTTATCTTCTAGGAAGAATCATAAAATATAAGATACCCTCCTTAAAAGATATTACAACAGGCACAGAATACCTGAGCAGAAGGTGCAGGAATTTTCGATATGCCCTCTGATCTCACATATGCATAGCTGCCATCATTATCAATGTCCCCACCAGAGTGGTACATTTGTGACAATTGATGAACCTATGTTGACACGTCATAATCACCTTGTTAGGTTCCCCCCAAAATTGGGTACCCCAATAATGGGTCCGTGATTAAAGGAGCGAGACTGATACAAAGCGAAGGTCAAGCAAAGCTTTATTTTGTGCCCAGCATCAGGAATCAGACCGCCCATCAAACAGACCAGTTGGGGCTGCCCCTCACAGAGGACGACCCCTCCCTGCTTTCCAGACTAACTTTTATAGAGCAAAGTCCATGTGGTTGGGCCCGGCCACACACAGGTGGCCAATGAGATTGTAACACATACAGGAAACTCCACAGTGATGCTAGGTGACCAATTGAATTACAATTTATCCTAGTAGACATTTGAACCAGCATATCACCTAGTTCAGAATTGGTGCCCAAAAGGTGCCCAAGGGGGGGCATACTCCTTGGTAGCTAAGAGACAGTATGTGCCCCCACTGATTGAATACCTCCACCTGGTCTGACACCCTCCCCCAGCCCCCCACCTTGGACTTTGTTACCTGGGACTGGTTTCCGGGACTTGCTTTTAAATAAGTTCCCCTGGGTGGGGGGGGGAGTCAATTTAAGTTTTACAACAAAATAGCAGTTCAATTTTAGTATATGTGCTGCCGAAGCGAGCACCAAAATAGCAGTTCAACCAGGGTGGGGCCACTCTGGCTGAATAGGTCCTTACACACCTGAAATCCATAATTTACATTAGGGTTCACTCTTGATGATGTACATTCACTCCATGGGTTGTACAAATCTATAATGACATGTATCCACCATTGGTGTATCATACAGAGTACTGTGATTTCCTTTTAATTCTAGGCATTTTCACATTGCTATTGATCTACTTTAGGAGTGTGTGCTCTTCTTTCAGTTATTAAGCAAATACTTAATGAACGCTGCTGAACACTGCTGTCTGCCAAACAATGTGATTGACACTGTGTATATAGCTGCGAAAAAACCAGACCTGGTTTCTACCCTCCTAGAACTTACAAATGAATGAAGCACGTTAGAATGTAAGTAAGTAAGTAAATAAATAAATGTAAATAATTTCAAGTGGTAAGCGCTGCAAAGGCGAAATAAAAACAACAACAACGAAACCCTAGAAAATTAGGAGTAAAGGAGGGGCCTAAATTAGAGGGGGTAGAGGGTGGGGGCAGGGTGTGGTCAGGGAGGGTCTCCAAGGAAGTGACATTTAGACAGATTCTGAAGGATAGATTAGTCAGCGAGAAGGGTGGCAGGAAGAGTATTCTAAAGAACAGTTATCTGCAAAGGCCCTGAGGTAGGAAGAAAGGAGCTCAGTGAATTTGAGGAAGTGAAGGAGGCAAAAAAAAGAAAGAAAGAAAAAGAAGTCAGGAGAGGCAAAGTAAAGTTGGGAAAGATGAAGCCCCTTGTTGCCATCTAGACCTGGAACTCCTTAAGCCCAGGGACCCCATTTTGTCTTTATATATTACCCTTCACTCCCGCCCCGAGTACCAGGCACAGTATTTAATACAAAGTAGATATACCAATACATTGATGGATTTGACTACTTTACTGATTTACATTCTAAGATATCAAGAGTGTACAGAGGGAATTAGAATAAATTTGAAATAATGCATAATCAAGCAGAGTTGTTTTAAGACTTGGGTAGGTTCCAGGCATTCTCATTTGTAGAGACCCTACCACCCTCACATTATTCCAAACATATTCAAATGAACCCACAGTTTACACCAAACATTGTTTATAGGCTACCACCTAAGAGTTGAGTTGAGTTGCAGTTACTTGTTTTTCGTGATGTTAAATTTGTGGACATTAAAAGATACACATACTAATTTCGATTACACAAGGGCTGAACTGGGTAGAAAAACAACCAATGCACAGGGATCTGAGATGGGAAACAAGAGGAAAAGTTGATGCCAGCCGGGCAGGAAGGCTCAGACGCTGTATCTGGTAACCTGATGATTTGCCTGGCCAATAGCGCAGTTCCTAGGAAACAGGAAGGGGGTACTGCTAGTCTGGGCCTAACTTGGACCCCAAAGCAGATACTAGTGGGTCAACCAAAAGCACCAGGAGTCTTGGTAAGAAGTAACCATGTCTTTTTAAAGTTTTGGAGTACCCAAGGACGTAGTCAGATTTTAGGAAGGCAAACATCAAACCATTCAGGGAAAAAACCCACATAGGTCTGATTACCTAGCCTGAGACACTGAACAGAGAGATGTCTCCAGAAGGTGAGAGACGTCAAAAACCCAACACTGAGGATACAATGAACAGTGCAGGTGGCAGGAAGCTGAGAGCTGGAGACACTGTGCAGGTTGTAAGACAAGCTCACTGAGGTCCAATTTGGAAAAGACCAACTGGGAAAGGGAAAGCATAGATACAAAGACAGTGTCTTTGTTCAGACTGCCAGACCATAACACCACTGACTGGGTGGCTTATACAGCAGACGTTTATTTCTCACAGTTCTGGAGGCTGGGAGTTTAGGATGAAGGTACCCGGGAGGTAGGTATGCTTCTGAGGCCTCTCCTTTGACTCTGAGAGATGTGTTCACATGACCTCCTTTGTGGGCATGGGGGCAGGGAAGGGGTGGAGAGTTAGCCGTCTGGGGCATCTTCTTATTAGGGCACGAATCCCATCATGAGAGCTCCACTCTCACGACCCCATCAAACCCCAAGTATCTGTCAAGGGCCCTATCCCCAAATATGACCACACTGGGGGGTAGGGCTCCAACATGTGAATTTTGAGCAACATAATTCAGTCCATAGCAAAAGGGGGTTCACCTAAAAGAGGAGCAAGGGGATGAGCTGACACTTGAGAAAACTAAGCACAGTTCTTTTTTTTTTTTTTTTTTTTTTTTTTTAAGGCAGTGCAATCAATGCAGAAAAGAGAGGGGCTTCAGATCCAGACAGACCTGGGTGAATCCCATGTATTAACTGTGTAGCCATGGGCCAATTACTTAGTATCTCAGTTTCCACAGTTGTAAAGTGAAGATAAAAATGCATATGACATAGGGTTGTGGTAAGAATTAGGAGACTGCTGGGGCGCCTGGGTGGCTCAGTGGGCTAAGACTTTGCCTTTGCTCAGGTCATGGTCTCAGGGTCCTGAGATAAAGCCCTGCATTGGGCTCTCTGCTCAGCTGGGAGCCTGCTTCCCTTCCTCTCTTTCTGCCTGTTTCTCTGCCTACTTGTGATCTCTCTCTCTGTCAAATAAATAAATAAATAAATCTTAAAAGAAAAAAAAAAAAAAAAAGAATTAGGAGACTGCTGGTTTAAAGTGCCTGGCACAGAGAAGAGGCCTCGTGAGCTCCGGAGGGAGTACGGAAGGCATGGGTGTGGGGCTCAGAGCAGCAACCGTTGAATGCTGAAAAGGCGCTGCCCAAGAGTAGTACTTCCAGTGAGTGGGAGGCAGGACTGCGCAGCTTTTCTAGTACCTACCCACTCCGAAGTCCCTTAAGTCTTATTCACCTCCTCTTGGCTGTTGTGACTCTCAGTTCTTCTCAACACTCTTAAAAGATCTCTTTCCATCTTCCTTCCACTCTGACGACCAATAATAGTAGCTATCATTATTCCTATTTTATAGAGGTATAAGCTCCAACACTTGGGTAATTTACTAGTCCGAGATCAGACTGCCAAGGGGTAACAGAATCTGGATTTGCCTCCAGGACTTCCTGGTTTCCCTCTCTGAACACCAGCCTTCCTGCTCCGCCTTTGTCATGCAAATGTCAGTAGGAAGCCGCTGGAGCACAAAATGAATGGGTATTTTAGAAAGAGCTTCTGTCTCCAAGGTTGAACCAATTCTGTTTGTGGGGACCAAGAGAATTTATGTGAGAAGACTTTTGGCGGCAGTTCAGGGACTGTGCAGCCAGGAGGGGTGCCAAAGGCTGTGGATGGGCACACACTGTTCCCATTTGTGAAAAGGGGAAGAGTGTTGATTCTGCAAACCACCAGATGCCAGTCCTGGGCAAAGTTCTTGAAGGGCAAATTGGGAACATAACAAAAAGGAAGGAAATAATTACTAGGTGCCAGAGAGTTTTCAGTGAGAAGAAATTATTCTACATAAACCTTGCTTTCCTTTGTGATAAGATAAAAGACTGCATTTTTTTTTTTAATTTATTTATTTGGCAGAGAGAGATCACAAGTAGACAGAGAGGCAGGCAGAGAGAAAGAGAGAGAGGGAAGCAGGCTTTCCGCTGAGCAGAGAGCCCGATGCAGGACTGGATCCCAGGACCCTGAGATCATGACCTGAGCTGAAGGCAGCGGCTTAACCCACTGAACCACCCAGGAGCCCCAAGACTGCATGTTTTTATTTAGACAATGCATTTTGCTCATTCTTTTTTTTTTTTTTTTTTTTTTAAGATTTTGTTTATTTATTTGACAGAGAGAAATTACAAGTAGACGGAGAGGCAGGCAGAGAGAGAGAGAGGGAAGCAGGCTCCCTGCTGAGCAGAGAGCCTGATGCGATGCGGGACTCGATCCCAGGACCCTGAGATCATGACCTGAGCTGAAGGCAGCGGCTTAACCCACTGAGCCACCCAGGCGCCCGCATTTTGCTCATTCTAATCAGCAAGTTCAAAATGTATAGATTGGAGGATAGACAAATGGATTTGAAACAAGTTAAAAATCTTTTCTTTTTTCCAATTTCATTGTTTCCATGAAAAATACAAACTTGGAGCTATTCATTTTTTTTTCCTTTTTTCTGTTTTCTTTCTTCTTCCTTCCTTTCCTTTTCCTTCCTTCTTTCCTTTTCCCTTCCTTCCTATCTCTGTCATTCAATAGTTTGTTAGTCTCTCTGTCTATCTGGAGAGCTACAAAAAGGTATACTCAGTTCTCTAACCTCAAGATGTTCCAAGGACACCAAGGTTCCCACTCAAACCCTGAGCTCAAATCCCACCTCTACCAGCTCACTAGTTTTGTGACCTGTGGAAATAACTTGACCTCTGTAAGCCTCAGCTTCCTCATTCACAAAACGGGGACAATAACAGTACTAACCTCTTTGGGTTGCCTTGTGTACAGTAAGCATTCAATAACTATAGCTGTTATTATTTTCAATAAACTGTTACAAGTTTTGGCACTTCCAGTAGAGGGAAAGCAAGAAGCACAGGATCGCAGTGTCAATCATGACCACATCCTTTCCTAAGTATTTCAATAGTCTTTTATCAGCTCCTTTTAATTTATGTTGATGAAGTAATTTGTGTAATTTTGCAGGCCAAACTCACTTTCCTTTCTGGTCAGTTTCCACAGGTTTTATATTAATTTGAAGGTTTCTACTTGGCTTCCCAGAATATTTTCTCATCCTTGGGAGAGGCAGACCAAGGCCCTGGAGTGGCCCTATGAAGTACAAGAGTAGACTAGGAGGAGAAATGCGGGCCGGACTCCTGGGAAGAAGTGTAACCTGGCATTAGACCTGGAGTAGAGCATGGGCCCACACTCAAATACCCATGGGCACCTACCAGGTAGAATTGTGTGACTCTGGCTTGGTAACAACTGTATCTAGTAACTGTCTTTTGTTGCTATGTGCAAAATATAGGTCCAGTGTTGATGGCGTGTACAGATATTTATTTTTCCCCTCAAAAAGATGGATATCCAGATTTTTATAAGAAATCTCCCCGTACTGGGGCTCCTGGGTGGCTCAGTGGGTTAAAGCCTCTGCTTTCAGCTCAGGTCATGATCCCAGGATCCTGGGATGGAGTCCCCCATTGGGCTCTTGGCTCGGTAGGGAGCCTGCCTCTCTGCCTGACTCTCTGCCTACTTGTGATCTCTGTCAAATAAATAAATAAAATCTTTCAAAAAAAAAAAAAAAAAAAAAAAGAAGAAGTCTCCCCGTATTTTAATGTTTGCAACTAATTTAAAAACAAAACAAAACCAGTCTGAGAAGCAGGATTCAGCCCACTGGCCAGGAGCTTGGCTTCTGTGTTCCAGGTACAAACAGCCTCCCCACTCAGGTCTACACCCTCTCCTTCAGAGGAGGAAAGGGACTCTGGAAGCCACACAGCTGAATAGGGGACTAGAACCATGCTGAGAGCCAGAATAACCTCTCCTTACAGGATGAATTTAAGCATTTATTTATCAGTCAAAATCCTCTAGTGGCCAGCTACTTCCACCAAAGAACCAAGTTTCTGGGAACCTTGTTTTGTAATCACTGGTGAGAGACTTTACTGCAGATAGGAAGTGGGAAGCCAGAACTTCAAGGTCTTGTTTTGTCTTTAGCGTTTTTAATTTTATTTCTCTCTTCTCCCACTCTTGCCTATGTTTTTCTTTTCTTTTTTGCCTATGCTTTTCATTGTGAGAGCCAAGTTCCCAAACTGCAGAACCCAATTCAGGAGATCACCCACGCGGTGCACCTGTCCCTGCTTACCAACTCTCCTTTGTTGCAAGGATCTGCTCCCAGCTAAGAGTATGCTTGGAAGAAGTCTGATAAATTCACTCGCTGCAAGAATTAAGTGTCAACACTTGCAGTGAGGTATCTGATAAGAACAACACCCCTCGGCCACCTGTTTTCTCCTCTGGGAAGGTTTTCGCCTTTGTACTCTTTAACTTCGCAGTCAGTTTCCCATCCCTGCAAGGGCAGACCCCTCGTCGGATGGCTGGGAGAGATCCTTCCAGAGGTCTGGCGAGTGGGAGAACGGTCTTCTCACTGAGGTTAAAGCGTGGCCAAACCGGCAAAAGAAGACAATCAGGGATTTTCAGTAAATGGCAGACAGGAGTCCCTCCAACTGTTTTTGAAACTTTTCCGTAGTTGGCTATATGCACTTTGAAAAAGCAAGTAGAGGCGGGTTAGAGGAAGCGAGGAGGAGGAAGAGGCCAAGAAGAGCGAGGGAGGAGGGGCGAATGGCTGGCGGAGCGGAGCGCAGGTGGGAGGCCCGCGCGGCAGCGGCAGCGGCGAGATGCGCCCAGATCCCGGTTCTCGGCTCCGGGCTCCGCGTCCCGCGGGCGCCGCGTCCCGGCTGGGCACAGGTCCGCCGGGCTGAGCGCAGGCTGGCATAGGACGGCTCGCCGGCCGCGGCTGTCCCGTACCCTCGGCCAGGGGTGCGGCTGGCGCGTTCTCATCTGCCTCCAGCCGGAAGCCCAAGTTCAAGTTGGGTGAACAGAGGCCTGCTCCGCGCTGCAAGGGCGTGGTGCAGGTTTTCGAATTTAACAAACCCCCTTTCCTCTAGAGACTACCCCCCCCCCCCGCCCGCCGCGAGGCAGTAACGTATGCGGTGCTGGCGGAGATGGGGAGCAAATCATGGGAGAAGGGACGAAGCAGAGATGTTACTAAAGGTGATCTGGGGTCAGTGTCTCTGATAAAAGCTTCAAACCGGTTGGGAAAAATAAAGTTCTTAAACTGTCCTCATACATGTAACCGTCCTTTTTTAAAAAAGGGGTGTGTTGTGGTGTGTGTGTGGGGGGGGGGCGGTAAGGAGCGTTGTGGGCACTCATTTTTCTTCCATTCCATTTCCCACCAAGCAATTAATAGCAACTTATTAGCAGCTTAAGGGCTTGCTCAAAGGTAGGCAAAGGGATGCAGAGAAACTCCTCTTGCTGCTGTCTCTCCTGCGGGGGGAGGGTCTAAGGGGACCAGTCAATGATTGCTAAGGGGAGCTTTAAATGGTTTGTGAATAGACCTGACCTCTAAGATGGAAAGCTGAGTTAATGATAACTAAGGAGGAAGCAAATTCACTAGGCACTCAATTTTTAACATGTTAGGAGGAGGTGTTACTAAAGACTGAGAGTGAAGATGTCTTATATCAAAGGAAATAGGCAGAGAACGTAGAGTAGAAACTCACATTTCCTCTTGATCAGTGGGCATTGGCTAAGCTGTCATTTCAAGTGGAAGATGCCAGATAGTTTAGTAAGAGAGCACCTTTCCAGACAGATGGACAGGGAATATACTATTAAAATGAGATTATAGTGAGCCCCAAGCTTCCGACAGTAATAAACTCCTTCCCACCCAGATAGGAGATAGATTTAATTACTACATGGAAGGATTCATCTAAGTCATAAAAGGCCCAGGTGCCAGAATGTTCAGTCTTGCCCAAGTCAAGGATTGGCCACCAAGAGCAAGCACAGACTTTCCATTTACGAACAGCCACCCTACAAAGGGATGAGTAATCACTGCATTTTCTCTCTCTAAGCTGCTGATCTAATAACCAAGGTGAAATGTAATCTCCCGTGCCTGCTGAAATTCCTAGCACAATAATAAGGCTCAATAAATATTTGTGGAATCCATTGCTGAATTCATAATGTCTACTACATTATACTTATTCGACCTTCTTAGAAACAAGCTGAGATGCAGTTTCAGCCATCTTAGCTGATATCTTATGGGACCTGGTCTTTTAAATTAGCCCAAAGGTTGTTGGAACAGCAAGGGATCTTAGGGTTAGGTGAATCCACCCTATTTGCTTTACAAGGAGTACACTTGAGACACAATGCGAGGAGGTAACTTTCCTGGGCTCACATAGCCTATGGAACTAGGATATGAAAACTCCTACTCCTGCCTAGGATGGACACGAGCTCTTAGAAAAAGATCAGCCAGCCCAAAGGACACATGATGTTATAAAAATAGATTTTCAGATTCATAGACCTGTACCCTGGGGATTAATAATACATTATATGTTTATTAAAAAAATTAAAAAAATAAAATAAACCCTCAAAAAAAAAAAAGTAGATTTTCATTAGGGAAAAAACATTAGGAAATGCATTGCAGTGATGTGTGAAGAAGTCCTTAGCAGCCTCTTAGTTCTCATAGTGTCATTACAAGTGACTTGGCAATGTGGAATTCTCAGATCTAGAACTCTAAGTGCTAAGGCTAAAGCCTATTTTGCCTTGTGGCTGTTCATTCTGAAAACTCTAAGGAACAACAGATCTTTTTTTGTGTTTCTGTGAAGCAGGTCCTTATTCTTAATAAAGAAGTTGAAATCTGGGATAAAATTTTTAACTAAAAGCCAGGTACCTGAGATTGAAAAGGATCTTACCGTCTTGCCCTCCAAAATATTAACTAATTGGTTCTTCAGGTGCTTCCTTGGGGAGCACCAGATGATCCGGGCAAGTAAAACTGACTGGTGAAGTCTTTTGTATTTTCAGGCTAACCCTTGATTTAGGTGTGTGGGAGGGGACCTCCTGTAGAATTACACCAATGTGTTTGCTTTGTGAAGAGATTCAGAAGGCCAGGAGAAAGAAAAAGTCCTCCAGGAGGAGTATTAAGAAGAAGTCTGTGAAGAAGAGAAGACAAACAGATAGCCACACTAAGAATCTAGTCTCATTGGCTCCAAGCTCTTTTCTCCTGGCTCTTGCATCGCTGACTCAATCTGCAAGGAAATGAACAGAAGTTGCTGATGTGTGGTTACACAGATGAAATTACATTCCTTACACCCAGTTTATAATGGTAGGCCTGATATTCATCAGCTAACTCAACACTGAGCTTCCTGGTCCCCCACCTACCTGGGGGATAAGAATTTCACTGACCATCATTAGGAAAGGCATACGCTCCTACGCGTCACTCTTGCCTTACCCAGCTCCATGGCACCCATAACCCTCAAAGCATGCTCCATGAATCCAGCCCCGGGGGTGCCGCAGTTTGTCATACAAGCCACCCTGCAGATGGGAGCCATTGGTGCCATGCTTGTGACTGAGAGTGAAGAGGCTGACAAGAAGGCTGCCTTGGTCCAGGCCATGTAGGTCCACCTGAATGAGGCTGCCCTCCATACCTGGAGAACCCACGCAGTCATCCATTCTCTGCTCAGAAAGCCACGGATGCCTGCTGTATCCCAGTCCCTTTGAAGAAGAGCACCCAGGGGGCACCTGGGTGGCTCAGTGGGTTAAAGCCTCTGCCTTCAGCTCAGGTCATGATCCCAGGGTCCTGGGATCTAGCCCCGCATCGGACTCTCTGCTCCACAGGGAGCCTGCTTCCTCCCCTCTCTCTCTGCCTGCCTCTCTGCCTACTTGTGATCTCTCTCTGCCAAATAAATAAATAAATAATCTTAAAAAAAAAAAAGAAGAGCATACAGGACTGGGACTCTTCCTACACAATCTCATCTTTGGCAGGACCTCCAAGCAGACAGGCTTAGCCTTTGCAGATGGAGGCAAGCCTTCTGGATATCTCAGGAGACATTTTACTGTATCAGCAAAAAGCTGGCCCTGGATCTTCAAAGGGACATCACCCACAGGAAGTCATCTTCCTCCATGCTGCAGAAGGTAGCCATTGAAATATTTATGCTGGCCTCCCTGGTGCCTCCAGGCTGTGTGGCTGAGCTCTTTGAAGTGGGCAGATCTAGTGCTGGGTGTGCCGTCCACAAGATTGTGGATGCCATCTGTGCTACCTTTCGGCACCTCCAGGAAAACCAGCCTGACTTGGAGAAGGTCATCACAGAAAGGTTCTGGACCAACTATGGCTTCCTGATGTGTGCTGGGGCTATTGGAGGCACACTTATCAAGGTATCCTGCCCCAGAGGGTAGGAAAAGAACTATCCAAACAGGCATCATCAGTATAGTACTTTTCAGTAATTCTCCAAGTGTATCTATTCTTTTTTTGTTTTGTTTTAAGATTTTATTTGTTTATTTGACAGACAGAGATCACAAGTAGACAGAGAGGCAGGCAGAGAGAGAGAGAGAGGGAAGCAGGCTCCCTGCTGAGCAGAGAGCCCGATGTGGGACTCGATCCCAGGACCCTGAGATCATGACCTGAGCCGAAGGCAGCGGCTTAGCCCACTGAGCCACCCAGGTGCCCCAAGTGTATCTGTTTTTGATCTTCATTTCAGCCAAGTGTTTGTTGGCTGCCCAGGATCCAGCTATAATTCACATGAATTGCAGGCAAGTCATTTTTGCCCCAGGGGAAATGCAGGCACTCTCCTAGCCCCTACACAAAGAGAAATGGGGAAAGCCTTAAGGCTGTAAAGATTGTCCTTATGGGTGAACAGAGCATATCTTCTCTATCCATCAGTGGCTGTCAGCCTCACAACACCAAATCATTGCTCCCTAGGAGCTGTGTTTCAAATGAGCAGCTCTTGGCTTTCTGGGGCACCGAGGAGCAAGTCTTCAGGCAGTTGGGAGACTAGTGACAGTGTCTCTGGGGTGAGGCATTATGTCAGGCCCAGAGCACCTATGATGTGGTCACCAGCTGCTGCTGGCTCCCTAATCTGCGTATCGATGGAGGTGAGGTCTTCTGCCTGGAATGGGACCGGAACCTCCACCCTTGCTGTGGCCTGGAGCCCGCCAGGAGGCAAACAGTAAGAACCTAAGGCAGCTGGAGTTCCAGGTGCGTTAGGCCATCAGTTGGTCCCTGGTAGCCCAAACCCAGCCAATGCAGGGTGATGACTCTCCACCCTGCTTTTTCACTTGACTTTCTCCTCTAGGCCCTCTTTCTTCTTTCCCGGTTAAGATTCCCCTATCCCCTCTTCCGGAGAAGAAAGTATTGCCATTAACATTTGAAAGCCTCCAAAGGTACTGTATCTTTCTATAAAGTGCCTGGAAAGGGAATGCAGGCTGGTCGTCACCAGAGAAGAGGAACAGATTGGCTGCACTATCAAATAAACTTGTTTCAGGTGTGTGGTTGACTTACAGCCTGGGCAGTTTATAATGGCAGATGTGTTCACCTGCTGGTCCTGCCTAAAGTTTCCTTAGTGCTGCTTTTGTCATCCCTAAAGGGGATTTTCATATACATTTATGGCTGTACACACACACACACACACACACACATATACCCCTATGGTGTTCAAATAATAATAAACCAATCCTGTTTGAATAGTAATAATCTGTATTAATTTCCTATGGCTGCTGTAACAGATTGTCACAATCTTGGTGGTTTACAACACAAATTTATCACCTTGTAGTTCTGGAAGTCAGAAGTCCAAAATCAGCCTCAGTGCACTAAAGTCAATGTGTAGGCAGGGCTATGCTCCTTCTGAAGGCTCTGGGGAGACAGTTTGTTCCTTGCCTTTTGCAGCTTTTGGAAGCCACCTGTATTTCTTGGCTTGTGGCCCCGTTCTCCATCCTCAAAACCAGCTGCAGAGCATCTTCTCTCCTTTCTTTTTCTTTTCTTCTTTCTTTTTTCTTAAGACTTTATTAATTCATTTGACAGACAGAGATTACAAGTAGGTGGAGAGGCAGCCAGAGACAGAGAGAGGGAGAGAGGAGGAAGCAGACTCCCCACTGAGCAAAGAGCCCGATGTGGGGTTTGATCCCAGGACCCTGAGATCATGACCTGAGCTGAAGGCAGAGGCTTATCCCACTGAGCCACCCAGGCACCCCTCTTCTTTCCTTTCTGACCTCTGCTTCTGTTGTCACAACTCTATCCTGTTTCTCTTGAGCTCTGAAGTCCCTTCTATGTCTAACAGTTGATGATTCCATGTTCCTCAACTCAGAGAAAGTGCTTACCACTAGGAGGACAGAGGTGTGCTGAAGTTGCCCAGGGATCCTTCAAGACATGAAGTCATCTCCCAACCATTCTCTGCTGGGCAGTGCATGGACTGCTGAGATCATCCATTCACTCAAAGTTTTATGTGCCCACTGTGTACTGGAAAAAGAGGGAAAAAGATCCCGTCTTTGTCTTCAAGAATTCCAGTGGGATAAAAAGCCAGGCAACTGGACAGTTAATACACAGTAAAAGAGCTGTCATGAGGACGTAAGACCTGGGCATATTGCTGCAAAAGAGGAGCTGCAAGTTGAGTAGAGCGATATGAGTTTGCACTTGAGCTGAGCGGTAAGGGACAAGCATGGTTATAAGACGTTCTAGGAAGTGGGGCCTGCAGAAAAGCACAGGGGTGAAAGCAGTGTGGTGCTGCAGGAGAGCTGCAGGTAGTTCTGCAAGCTGGAGGCCAGAGTAAGGAGGAAGTGTCGGGTGGTGGTTGGGGGGAGGGGCTTCATGCTATGCTAAGGAGGCTGAACTTCCAGTGAGCCAAAAAGAATCATTGATGGAATTAAGCAAGGGGTGACATGATCAGTTTATCTTTTTTTTTTTAAAGATATTATTTATTTATCTATTCATTTTTTTAAAGGTTTTATTTGTCAGAGAGAGAGAGAGAGACAGAGAGCGAGAGCACGCACAAGCGGGGAAGCAGCAGGTAGAAGGAGAAACAGGATCCCCGATAAGAAAGAAGCCTGATGTGGGAGTCTATCCCAGGGCCCTAGGATCATGACCTAAGCTGAAAGTAGATGCTTAGCTGACTGAGCCACCCAGGCATCCCTATTTATTTATTCTGGAGAAAGAGAAAGAGAGTGAGAGAAGGGGCAGAGGGAGAGGGAGAGAGAATCTCAAGCAGACTCTCCTGAGTGAGGCTCCCAGTGAGACTCCCAGTGAGACTCCCAGAGTGAGACTCTGCTGAGTGGGATCTGATCTTATGACCTTGAGATCATGACCTGAGCAACAATCAAGAGTTGAATGCTCAACTAATCAATCAGGCACCCAGGGCCCCCTGTTTAGCCTTTTAAAAAGATAATCCTTGGCTATACTCAACTGATGAATCATTGAACATTATATCAAAAACTAATTGTGTACTATACCTTGGCTAGTTAAACTTAAATAAAAACATTATTTATATAAACCTGAAAAAAAAAAAAGATAATTCTTAGTAGCACAGAGGGATGAATTAGAGGGGGAAGAAAGAGGGCTGGAGAATCAGCTAGGAAATCAGTGGGGAATATCTGAAAGCTGGAGGCTGAACTGTACAGCTGTATGTGCGTGCATGTGTGCGCGCGCGCGCACGCGCTTGTGTGTGTGTGTGTGTGTATGTAGGGATGGAGTGAAGGGTACTTTATCTGTACAGCTGTGTGCATGTGTGTGTGTGTGTGTGTGTGTGTGTGTGTAGGGATGGGGTGGAGGGTACTTTATCAGAATACCTAGAAAGTTCTGCTTTGTTTAGCATCCACCTTCTACTTGTGATTTGCCACTGTAGCTTACTGGATGATGGAGCTGTCCATTTTCTGGGCGGGGTTAAATGAAGGGAGTCTGGAGATACAGTTTCCACAGCTGCCCTGACCTTTCAGGCAGTTTTCTAAAGGCAAGTATCTTCCCTCCCCTCCCAGAGTCCTCTTCTACTGGCTGAAGCTCAGGCGCCCACAGAGGCCGGAGCGGTCAAGAGTGAGAGGCAAACTGTGGACTGGAATTCTGTAGAGCTGGAGGGGGAGCCTCGGCTTCTCCATCTTTGGAAATGTAGCCAGACAATCCCAGCTGTGATTTTGCTTGTGTTTACCCTGTGCCCCTACTACCACTCTCCATTTTTTTTCTCCTTCCCTCACATAATTTTCTGGAAGTGAAAAACCTCACAGATGTCTGTGTGGAGGGTGGGGAGGTGGGTGGGAGGTGGGTGGGGAAGATTTTAGGGTGGACCATGAGTATACCATGAGTTATAACTGAAAGCTCTACTACTTAAAAAGTGTAATTTGAAACAAGGTTTTGAATAGTCTTTTAAAAGGTCTCTTTTAAGATTTACAGGTCACCTTTAGGGGAGGTGATAGGTAATTTGTAAATGCTTTTCAGTATTAATGGTGATAATTACACAGAGAGGAAGCCTTCTCTTTTGGTTGGGGGACATGAGGAGATAGGGCAGAGGTTTAGTTATTTGCTAATTCAGGGGTTGAGAAGGAAGAGAAATGCCTTGTTCCTGAGGTGAGAGGAAAGCTGATCTTAGGGCCCCAAGAATGCTAAGTAACTGGAATCAGTGACCAGTGGAGATGAAGTGAGACTCAAACATTGGATGAGAAGAGTAAAATCACACCTCAGGCCCATCTTCTGCTTGCCCTGCACTCTACCAAGAGATTACCACTGAAAAGATAGTGGTTGGGGTATGTTGAGATCAAGGTAAGCTTTGGGTGAAGTCTCAACTTGGAAAAGTTCTGAACTGGAAAGTCCATCTCCTGTGATCCCATGGTCTTGGAATCTCTTCAGGTCTCAGCTTCTTTCTCTGTAACATGAGAGAGCTTCACTAAAATCAGCAAGTCTGCTTGTAGCTCTAGCACTGCATCACTTCTACTGTGAAAGTGCCATTGTCCTTGCCCACTGTAGACCCTGCAGCATTCTCTGAGGCCTCAGACAAGCTTATGATGATCTGAGCTGGTTCCAGTTCCTGGGTGGAGACTTTCCAGCTAGGTGGCAGGAAAGGAAGAGGGAAGAGAGCCTGTTTCTCCTGTCCCCTGCCATTCTTAACTTTCTGAAACCAAGGAAGGCAGGAGCCTACCCAGAGGTTTGGGTCATGGTGACGGCATGGTCCTGGGCAGAGGAGGGAGTAGAACAAAAGAGCAGAGATTGAACTCATCAAAGACAGAGAAGAAGAGATGTTTCACCAATAGTTTTACCATCATTTGGTGAAAAAGCATCAAAGGTAACCCTCTTACCTCCAGGAAGAAGGACATGTTTTTTTCAGGGAGTTTGAAAATATCCACTAAAACACCCACACCAAGGATTAGCTGGAGATGGCTGGAGAGGAGCATATCTGAGCTATGTGTGTGTGGAGTTCCTGCTCTCTGCTCAATAACTGTAAATGAGATACTAAAGATGCTTTGACACACTAAGACCTAAAATAGGCAGTATTCCTGCTTACAAAGATTAAAAAAAAATCACATACACAAGGCTTATCACAATACCACACACAAAAAAGAATGCTCCAGTATAGGCTCAGGCAGTGGTCCCCATCAGCCCACTCTGTGCTTTAGGGAGGAAGAGGAGTTGGCCTGTTTGGTGGTGGGAAACACTATATGTCACCGGCAGCACCCTGGGCAGGGGGCAGCAGCTGGGTTGGCAGAGACGCATTTCCAGGACTGGTCTACATTTGGACAAGGGAATGGGGAGCATGGCTTTCTCTGAAGAGAAATTTGAGCCAGAATCAGAGAGGACTTCCCAGATTACATCAAGGGGATCTCTAACCTTGCCTGATTACTCTTCCTGTTCATTTTCTTTCTGGTGATAATTATTTATTTGTAGCTTTATTTAATGACTATCTTCCTCTTTAAATAATAAGGTCCACAAGGACAAGGATGACGTGTATTCTTTTTTATTGTGGTAAAAAAAAAAAATCATAAAATGTCCCATCTTCACTATTATAAGCGCGCGTTAAGTATATCTACATTGTTGTGAAATAGATCTCCAGAACCTTTTCATCTGGCAGAACTGAAATTCTATACCCATCAAACAAGAACTCCCCTATTCCTCCCCTTAGCCCCTGGTCACCACTATTCTGCTTTCTGTATGTGTGAGTCTAACTACTTTAGATACCTCATATAAGCAACATCATATAGCCTTTGTCATTTGGTAATTGGCTTATTTCACTTAGCACAATGTCCTCCAGGTTCATCCATGCTAAAGCATGTGACAGGATTTCCTTCCTTTTAACAGACCACATACTGTTTATTCACCCATTGATGGACATTTACTTCGCTCCAACCTCTTCGCTACAGTGAAAAACAGACCTAAGCCTCACCACCGTGGTCTCTCTTGGCTAAAGCCTGATTGTAATTATTCGAAGCCCGGATCCAGAGGCTTGTCCACCTTTGCTATGGGACTGAGACAGAATGAAACATATGGAAAAAACCTAAAACATTACCTGCTTTCAAATCAAGATCTTTTTATTGAAATCCCAATTCTTTCCTTCTTATTTACCTTTTTAATCTACCTCTTCCCTTCATTATAATTTTTAAATTTCTTCTAAAAGAAAAAGGAGGAGAAAAAAGAAGCAAGAATTCAAGTCCCAATGGAGAACGCTTCCCAAAGTCCTGAGTACCTGGGTATGGCAGAAGCCATGGTCTGTGGGTCTCCTTCCCAGCCCAAGTGGCCTAGAGATGACCTTAGGAGGGCTCCTTTCTTATGGACACCTTCCTGGTGCTAGGTGTGACCCTCTCCAGCCAGCTGGACCAGGGCTGCTCTGTGGGCATTGTACTATTTGAGCTGTGAAGCTGATTCCTAGGCCACTTCTCTGACCAGGCACCTCCCATTTCAGCTACAACTGTGGCACCAACAGTCTGATGGCACCTGAGGGTCCTGGCTGTGCTGGAGCTTGTGTACTTGGCCCACCTGTGCTCCAGGATATACTGAAGATACTCCTGGGATATTTGGGGCTGCTGATGGAGGCTTTCTGGGAGGCTGGCTTCTGTCTGGAGACTCTGGCCTCCTCTGGAGTTCTGCTGGAGAAAGAGAGATTAGAGCTGCTCTCCTCATCCCATTCTTTCCTGGACCCAGCTTTAAGACTGTAAAAGATTGCCATCATGACCAATTATCAACTACATTTAAGGCAAGAGCCAGTTAAAAGCCAGTGGAGGATCACTGGGCTTGACTTCTAGTGTCAGCCTTAACATTGACTGGCAGTGGCACCTTCTGCAAATTACTTTCCTCTGGCTAGGTGTTCTCATCTGTAAAATGGTGGGGTGGAAGACAGTCTCCAGCCATCCCTTACAGCTTTAATAACGCAAACTCCGTCACCTGTAGTAACACCACACTTCCTTCCATTTTTATGCGCTCCTTTGAGGGGATCCCAACTTGTATCATTTATGACTTCCTTCCCCACCCAGTCTCATGTCATGGGGGCAGTAGGCTGGAATGAATCCTTTTCCTTTCTTTACAACCCCCAGTGGGTGATGGGATAATCCGGGTGGCCTGCACTGAGGCCAGCTAACGTGAAAGGCCCTGTACTCTGTTTCTACCTCTATTGCAGAGAGTGGCTGGAATGGCAATAGGCAAGGGACAATGTTATTGAGGAGAGAACTCCCAGAGAAGCTCCCACTGCTGTAGAATTTGCTATGGCTTCTGCTTTTTGTGATCCTTTAGCTGATACTCTCCTGGGAGATTATCAGGGAAGTGCCCAGTACAACAGATGACACTGTGGAGGTTTCAAGGTAGGAGAGCTTGCTAATATTGTAGGGCCTTGTACTCTGCCTGCTTTGCTTAGGTTAGGGCCTATGGCAGAACCTACAGAGAGGATTTCCTCACCCAGGTGAACAAGAGACCCCAAACCTGCCCAGGACCCAACAAGACTGGATGTGAGGTGAGGAGCTTCCTTAACCAGACCACCCCAATCTGTTGAAGGGGAAAGGTAAGTAAGCAACTGCTGTCTTGGGCCCTCTTGAAGCAAACAGCAGGCTTCGCCTAAATAAGGCAAGGGTGTGCTGCCCAGTGTTTGTCTCGCTGCTGCGTGCAATGATATGGGCTACACTTAGCCTTCTTGCTTATTTGCTTCCCCTTCAACCTGGGTCCTGAACGATTCACTGCTGAAAGACACTGACTGGTCAATAAGCAAGCAGGCCCAAGGCAGGGCCAGTTACCCTCCAACGGACTGTTTGCACAAACATCTTTGTAGGAAAATGCCTTCGATGGCAACCAAGCAGAACAGACCTATTCCCACAGCACAGACTGCTGCTTCTGTTAAGACAGTACCACCCACAGCTGTAAGGAACATCTGATTTGTCTTGAAAAGAGGGGATTGTTATCATGAACACCAGGGCTGGCTTTGGGAAGCCAGGGCTGGGAATGAGAAGGTGGTTGTGGGACCCACGCTTCTGCCTGGGACACCGGGGAGGAAGGACATGAGCGCTAGGTGTCAGGAACTGCCACATCCCTCTCCTTTATCGTCTCTACTGTGGCTCCCTGTCCCGGTTCCCACAAAGGAAAAAAGTCAGGTTTGGGACTCTTTGTCACTCCTGGGACACCCTTGGAACACCTGCATTTTGACATTACCCCCAGTCTATCTCCCTTGTCTTCCTGAAAAAGTGCTCTTTGGGCCACCTAGAAGTTGTTTTGAGTGTCCCAGCTTAGAGCTGGACAGAGGCTTAAAGGTTTCAAATTCTGAGAGCCTGAAGGAGGACCCTAGAAGGCTGTAAAGCAAAAGAGAAAGGCTTAGAAGGCTTAAACAAGAAGCCAGGAAATCACTTACGATCTGAAGTTGTGTATTCACCATAAATTCAATAGACATTAAGACCTATTCTGTCAGACATGTGCTAAGCACTCAAAGTAAGAAGAGGAGTAGGACATGGTCCAGTGGGGGAGACAGCTATGTAAACCATAACTGCAATCAATACAATGAAAGGAGCACTAACAGAAAAATGCCAAAGCAATGAGAGGAAGTCATTCCATCCTGCTTTCTTATCTCTTTCTTTCTTTCTTTTTTTTTTTTTTTTAAAGATCTTATTTATTTATTTGAGAGAGACAGAGAGAGAGTATGAGCAGAGGGAGGGAGAAGCAGAATCCCCGCTGAGCAGGGACCTCAACCCATGACTTAATCCTAGGACCCTGGGATCATAACCTAAGCCAAGGTCAGACACTTACCTTGACTGAGCCACCCAGGTGCCCCCATCCTGCTTTCATCTACAGGGATATGTGGGGAGGTGGCTCCCATGTGAGCAAAGTGGATTGGTAGCCCTCTACCAGAACTCTTTTTCCTCCTCTACTCCCTCCCCCATTCTTTTCCTTTTCTTCTGTCTCCTTTCCTCCTACCCCACAGCATCCAATGGCACCCAAGAATACTCACTCCTCCCTCTAATACAAACAGTTTTAAATAAGTTGCTGACCCCTGCCTAAAGGAAACAGAACTTTCCAATGGAATTGGGTTATCTAGCTCCTTAGTTCTCTGATGTGAGGAGGGCTCATTATGTTAAACTATTATTTTGGGGATGGAAGTTTTCTTCGTGACCAAAAAGTCAAGTTCAAATCCTAAGATCTGAACCAGTCAGACAAAAACAATCTAATACAGACAAAAGTGCAAAGTATTTGTATGGATATATTTCTTTTGAACTTGAGTTTTTATTTTTGAAAAAATAAGAGTTTGAAACTAATAATAGTTTCAAACAATATAGTCTGAAATCCAGGTACTTACTACCCACATTTTACAGGTGGACACTATCATGCTTGTTTCAGATCTTTTCTTAAAAATATTTAGATTCAACTAAAGATCTACTCACCTTCCTTTGCCTCTCCTCCAGAAGAAATCACTCTCCTGAAGTTGGGTTGTGTCATTCATTCCCATGCATATTGTTATAACTGACATATTTATGTGTTAAAAAAATAAATACTAATAGTTTATATGTTTTGAAACTTTACATAGAAGGTTTAATACTGTACATATATTTTGTTACCCCCCTTTTTTTTTTAACTCAATACGGCCTTGATATATCAGGTTCCATTAAAATCCTATATTTCATTGTAAGAAGAAACTGGTATATTTCTTATTTATTTCTATCATATTCGTTATACTTTCTATTTATCATACGTTTTTAAAATTTCTTTTTTCTATCTCTTTTTCTACCTGCTGTGTGTCAACGCTGTTTCTTTATTCCTCTTTCCTTCTACTACTTTGGAAATGATATGTTCTATTTCAATTTTTGTAGCCTCTATAAAAAATTTTTTTAAAGATTTTATTTATTTATTTCTTTAACAGAGAGATACATAGCGAGAGAAGGAACACAAGCAGGGAGAGTGGGAGAGGGAGAAGCAGGCTTCCCGCAGGGCAGGGAGCCCAATGTGGGGCTCGATATCAGGACCCTGGGATCATGACCTGAGCTGAAGGCAGACGCTTAAGGACTGAGCCACCCAGGTGCCCCGCCTCTATCAAATTTTTAATATGAACAACTGCCTCCAAAATGTCCCTTCTCCTTCCAAACAAAGACCTTAGACTATTTAACTTTGATCTGCTCTAGTCACTTGCCATGTTATCATTGTGTAATGCTGTACTGTCTAATGTGGTAGCCATTAACCACATGTAGCTACTTAAGTCAAAATTAATTAATATTAAATATAACTAAAAATTTTTTTGGTTGCATAGCTACATTTTAAGTGCTTCATAGCCACATGTGGCTAATGGCTACCATATTGGACAGCACAGATAGAACATTCCCATCATTATAGAAAGTAGTACTGGACAGTGCTAGTCATTTACATTTAGTTTTGGCCCTCTCCAAATTAGTTGTTATTAGTAGTAATGACTTTTAGAATCAGTATTTCTTTAGATTTACCTTTGTGTTTACCAATTTCTTTGTTTACCTTTGTTTCTTTCCTTACTTTTGTATTCAATCTCCTTCCTTCTGAAATTATCCTATAGGAGTCTGCTGTGGACTGAATTGTGCTGGCCCCTCCATTCATATGCTAAAGCCCCAACCCCTAATGTGATTATTTGTGGAGATAAGGTCTTTAGGAGATAATTAAGGTTAAATGAAGTCATAGGGTGGGGCCCAAACCCAACAGGACTGGTAGCCTTATTAGAAGTTACTCTGTAGGGATAGATGTTTTTGAGACTTGACCTGCATATACACAGGCAGGCTAAGAAATGTGGTTTGTGAGACTCGTGCTGTGTGAATAACCTTAGGAGCCTATTGTTTGAAATATATTGTCTGGCCTCCAGGTCAGAACTGCCCCTTCTCTTCTGGATACTAAGAGCTACAAATCTTGTCTCAGATCCCCCCGATGCTCCAGACTAGGCTGGCCCCCCAGATTGGCATCCAGGAGGGGAGGCAGATACACAAAGCCAGGTTCCTTGAAAATATAGAAACACGATAACATAGAAATGCAGCTCGCTCCAAACTGCACGTGGGGGAACAAATGTTTAATTTCAAACCCTGTTATTTGCCATATAAATATGGCCCTTACGAGTAAAGATCAGTTGGAAGTCTCACCTGAGGGGAGGATGCTCTGTCCTGGCCTCTCAATCAGGACTCCTGCCTGGCTGTTTGCATGGGGCTTCGCAGGCTAATGAGGCTGGATGCTTGAAGTATCCGATTTGATATAACTTTGCCTTATTCTCATTTCTTGCCTGCTATTACCTTCATCTATGTGTAGATTCCTTTCCTCTTCTGTTTCGACTAGGTTTCTATAATAAGAACAAAGTTTTCTTTCCTTTTTGAAACCAAAACATGGCTGTTGTGAATCTTTTGTTTAGAAAAGAAGAGGAAGACTCTTCTTTCCTTCTCTCTCACAATCGATGGCTCTCTCTCTGCATATGCTCACAGTCAAGGTCGTGTCAGGACTCAGCAAGAAGGTGGATGTCTGCAAACCAGAAAGAGCGCTCTCACCAGAAACTAAACCCTGCCAGACCTCGCTCTGGGACTTCTAGCCTCCAGAACTGTGGAAAAGAAGTTTCTATTGTTTCAGCCATCTAGCCTGTGGTATTTTGTTATGGCAGCCCTAACAGACAAATATAAAGTCTCAAGTGTTATTCTGGAAATCTTTGTTTTGCCCTAACTCTTTAAAAATAGTTTAGCAAGGTACAGGATTCTAGGCTGTCAGTTATTTTCTTTGGGAATTAAAAATATTATTCCATTGTTTTTTAGCCTTTGTTGTTGTAATTGAGAAATTTGTAGCCACCCTAAAATGTTGTTCTTTTTTTGGATTGCTTTTAATATTTCCCCCATATTTCTGGGTTTCATGACAGTGTGTCTAAGGGAAGGTGTGATTTCATATTCCTTGCTTTGGGTTCGTTGTGATTCTTTAATCTGAGAAGTCTTGTCTTTGACCAATTCTGGAAAATGTTTACTTATTATTTATTTTCTTAATTCTTCTCCATCTAGAATTTCCATTACATATATTGAAACTATTCATTCTAGCATTCATTTCCCATAACTCCTCTTTGTATTTTTCATTTCCTCTACTCTGCTGCATTATGGCAATTTTCTCAGCTCCACCTTCTAGTTAACTAATTCTCTTTTCAAATGTGTCTATTCTGCTTTTAACTAGTCCATTAATTTATTCCTTCAACAACTATATTTTGCAATTCTAAGAGTTTGATTTGCTCAAACCCACCTTTCTTTCAGAGTCTTGTGTACTGAGTGTTTCTCTACCTATTTATTTTAAATATATTGGTTTTAGAATCTAATTGAATTTCCCTGGACTTCAGTTGTCTAGATTATGAACTGTGGCTTTAAATTCAATGGCCTCTACAGTGATTTTCACCTCTGAAATTCTAGTGTGTATCCCAATATTCATTTATTTATTTATTTTTAAAAATAAACACTGCAGGCATACTTTGCATTTCCAATCAATGAGGGTGGCATTGGAGCCTGGCAGTGAGTAAAGAATGATTATTTTAGAAGCCACCTTCCCCAGACCTCTAGGGCTCTGAGCCAACATCTGCCATTTTCTCATCTCCCCTTCCTGTATTAGCACAGAGAGAAACAGGTGGCTAACCAGATGAAAATAAGCCAGGAAAAATATCCATCTGGGTTTGGTTTCAGATCAGAGATATTTTTTGGAGGCTCATCAAAGAATCCAGTTGAAAGGCTGTGGAACAGAGGTAAACACTAAACCTCTCAGCTTTTCAGAGATTTTTGGATTGATTGTTGTAGCACTTAAAATATAAAATTAGAGTGTTAATAGTTTCCCTGCACTCTCTGGACTATCAGAGGGCTGGAAGAAGGATAATGAAGGCCTGTATTTCTTTTTATCTAAAGATTACTACAGTTGAGCTAGAAGAACATAAGAAGGTGCTGGACGTGAGCTGTGGGTTATAAGCTGGGTTTGAAGACATGATCTTGACATATTTCTATAAAGGGAAAGTGAGTGATCAATACAACCATCTCTGCAGCTTGTTTCCCAAAGTGCCTCATAAGCATCTTTCGAATTCTGCTCCTATGATGTCAAATATTCATTGAGTAAAGGATGCAGTGAGACTCAGTCTTCCCAAACCCTGCTGTGGATAGGGCCTGTGGGCTCTTCAGCAAATGGCATGGAGTCAGTTAAAAGATATTTAGCTTACTTCAAAGGGCATTGGCTTTCGCCAACATCCTCCCCCACCGACCAGAAGCAATTATGCTGCTTTCATGGTTTATTTCCTTTGCTTAGATTTTTAGAATAAAGTTGATTGAGACATAATTTATGTACAATTTATCAAGGTATAGTTTATATACAATTAGTTATAAAATTTAACAAAATATAATTTTCCTTCCTTTTCCATGTTCTCCTAGACAAAGTTTTGGAACGAAATGTCGAAACTGTATTCCTCTCCTGACTACTGGTGTTTTGAAAGATGTGGTTGCTTCTTAAATTTCTCTTCCTCTGTGTCGTAACTGCAAAACAACCTTTCATTCTAAACAGAGATCTAAATAAAGATCATTAGCAACTAGATGCTTTTTGTAAACCCTTGAGGCATCGTGTGTGTGGCACGTGTGTTTATTCATAATTTTTATGTCTCCCTCCTTCATTCCTACTTCCATCTAAATAGCTTTTTAAAATTTTTAAAAAAGTTCTTATTTATTTATTTGACACACAGAGAGAGATCACAAGTAGGCAGAGAGGCAGGAAGGGGGGGGGGAAGCAGGCTCCCCGCAGAACAGAGAGCCCAATGCGAGGCTCAATCCCAGGATCCTGAGATCATGACCTGAACTGAAGGCAGAGGTTTAACCCACTGAGCCATCCAGGAACTCCCATCTAAATAGCTTTTAGATCTGTCCATTTTTTTCTCTGAAAAGTTTCATTCTCATCCTTTCCTTTTTTTTCCTTCTTTAAACACCCTTTCCATGCCTCATTTCTTTTATCTGATGAAAACAATCTATTCTACATATTCTCTAGCCAGAATAATCTTCCTAAAGCATGTCATACTCTCTCCTTTGCTCAAAGGCTATCAATGGCTTCCTTCTGCCTACTAAATCAAACACAGCCTTACTCTGCAGGTCAGTGTCCTTTACAGGAAGGCCCAGTGCACTCCTACTTCTGGTCCTACTGTGTACTCACTTGCCTTTATATTTTGCTGAGAATGTCATTACTGTCACATCTCCCTGCAAATACTTAGGTTTTTGATTTGAGGATCAACATGTGGGCAATATTTCCTGCAGGATATATTGTGACAGGAAAAAAAAAAGCCTTAGCTTTCTATCATCACTCCCATGCAAATTTATATCTGCCATTTTTAAACTCCTAAGTCACTTTGTACCATGCCTAGAACATGATGCCTTTTTCTCATGGAAATTTATGTTTGTGCCTTATTTTCCTCACTAGATTGTAAACTTTTCATCTTATTCATCTTGGTATCCTCCTAAATACCTTGCATATAATATAACAAAATACTGGTAGTATTTTTTGTAGTATGAATAAATATTCACATTTCAAAGCTCTGTTGGCTGAATAAAAACAAGCACTTAAATGATTTTTGAAACTTCAAAATTATGATCCACAGTTTATTTGAAGGATAAGAGAATAAAAACTAATGACAAATAATATCTAATCTACTGTACCATACAAAATTCACACATAACTGATTAAATGAATGAATAAACAAATGTTTATTTGTACATGTACAGGACATGTACAGACATGTACAGACACTGACCTATTTGTAAACTAGCAGAAGTTATTTATCACATCCAGAGAAAAGTCTCTTTATACTTTAAACAGTAAAATGAATAAAAAAAACTTTAATGCACTAAGGTAAAAATACGATATGCTGTCTTTTTAACTCACGTAAAGTATTTTAGAATATAAAATACCTACTTGTTTAATATTTAAGTAAATTCTACTGAGTCTGATGGGTCAGATTCTGCATGTGGATCTTAACATATTCATTCATTCTTAAATGAGTATTCAATATAGCCATACAGACCTGGGTTCATATCCTGTCTCTATCTATTACCGGTATGTGATTTTCGGATCTTTAAAGTTGTAGTCTTCTCACCTGCAAAACAAGGATTAAACATAACCACATCACAAAGTATTTTGAAGATTAAATGAGATTATATGGTAAAGTGCTAGGCACAGTGACAAATACTACACATTCAATAAATGGTTGCTATTTTTTCAAGTTAAATCATAACTTATTTCAAGAGAGATTTTTGTATTCTAAGGTTGTGCTGTCTAATATGGTAGACATTACTCACATGTGGTAACTGAGTATTTGAAATGTGGCTAGTCTGAACTGTAATATGGGTAAAGATAAAAATCACATTGGATTTTTTCTTTCAGTATAGAGAAATAAAATATCTTATAAATATTTCTTTTATATTAATTACATATTGGACTGATATTTTAGATAAATTGGGTTAAATAAAATGTATTGCCAAATTAATTTTCAGCTCTCAAAAGTGAAAACTGTTTTTGCTTTTTGAAATGTAGGTACTAGGGGCACCTGGGTGGCTCAGTCATTAAGTATCTGCCTTCGGCTCAGGGCATGGTCCCAGGGTTCTGGGATTGAGCCCTGCTGCATGGGTCTCCCTGCTCAGGGGGAAGCCTGTTTCTCCCTCTCTCACTCCCCCTGCTGTTCCCTCTCTCGCTGTATCTCTCTCTGCAAATAAATAAATAAAATCTTTAAAAAAAAGTTAAAAAAAATTAAATGTAGGTATTAGAAAACTACATTATATATGAGTCTTGCATTGTATTTCTGTTGGGCAGCACTGAGATCAAGTCTCTGGTCAAGGACAGAATGAGGTATACAGATGTTCCACTAATATTTGACTGGTTGGTTGATATGGCTAAATTTCTTCATCATTTCATTATATTGACACAATTAAAAGCACAAGAGACTTTTTTTTAAGTGCCCACAAGTCAAAACAAATGTACAGAGTGGTTATTATTAGAGAATCTCATGTGTAAATGAGTTATTTACTCAGTAACTTTTTGGTGATTTTTTCCTGCAGATCTTTAAGGACTGAAGCAAAACTCTTCAAACAGAGCTTTAGTGAAACCTGTGTGGTTAAGAATGGGAATGACCTTTTATTTGTCAATAATACTTTAGTAAAACTGGGGAAAAAAAAACCACCCAAGAAAAGAACGGAGATGACCTTTCCAGGACTAAGAAATCCAATTGCTGAAATTAACTTTGGCAAATGACAATGAATCACAAATTGTCTGCAGGCCAGCTATGTTGACAAATCTAATGGGCAAATCAGGATCACTGATGCCCTCTGGTTCCTGCATTTTCCTGATCCTTATAGCATATCTAACTGGAAGGAGTCTAGGATGCAAAGGATGGGGGTAGATGCTATGACTCTCTCCTGTCAGTATTAGACATGTTGGTTAAATCAAGAGACCATTTGGTCTTCCTCCATAATGGTCCTTAAGCATGGAGCAAATGCCTCTGACGGTTTTCAACATAGGCAGAACTGGAGCCGGATAATACTCTCTGAATGCATTACTCCTTTAGCCAATTGGATTTGTAGCCAACAAGGTATCACTGAAAGAAATGTCTGGATTGGTTCTATTCTAATCTTTTGATGGGAGTGGGAAGGTGGCTTAAATATGATCATTTGAATTGTTCCAGAATGCACCAGGGTGCTTCCTCTCCTTCTCCCCCACATCTGTTGACTCTTCTCTAACCACTAATACCTTCACCACCATCTCACCATCACCACCAGTGGTTAACATTTATTTAGTGCTTACTACATGCCAGGCACTTTTCTCAATATCTTTTCTATCTGAATACTCAAACCTCACTGAATACTCAAACTATTCTTTAAACTACATACCACTCTTAATTTTCAAGATGAGGAAACTGAGGTACAGAGTAAGTAAGTTGCCCATAGTTGCACAACTAATAATTAGAGCAGCCAGAAGAAGAGGGGAGCCTGCTGATCTTGGTGCTTAAGACCACAGACTACGGCATCTGGAGAAGATTCTGTAGTCTAGAGAAAATAAGAAAACAGATTGGCTTGGCCAGGGCAATCCTGGTCCTGTAAGTTATTCCTTAGGCTGCTCCAGAACCTAGAGGTGTAGAGTTTTGACCTCCAATCTTTTGCGGCCTCTGCGTGAGTGCCAAAGGTCTATAATGGCCTATGGCATTTTCCCAAGTGCCTAAAGCTCGTTCTTAATCACAGAGTATTGTTTCAAGTTTTGCAACTCATAGTATTGTTCATTGGTTTGAGGAAAGAAATGTATCATTTAGTGAGAATAAATTATTTTTATTTATACATATAAATATTATGTATATTTATTTCAATATAATATATTTGTTACCTTAAGTGCCTTTGGGTACTTTTTGCTCCCTAAGGACGTGGAAAATGGAATTACCACATATACTTTGCAATCTTTGTTTTCCACCATATTCCTGCATGCTTCTGCTCTCCAGGGAGCCCCCTAGTGTTTTTCTTTAGCCTTGGCGACTAGCTTAGGTCCATGAAGGCATAGGGTGCAGAAAATGGATACAGAGCGAAAGCAAGAATGTGAGCAATAGAAACCACTGATCGACTACTTCATCAGGTTACATGTGCTGCTTCATTCGGAGCAAGAGGTAGAGGAAGGTCATTGGCCAAACTCAGGTAGGGTCTATATAGACTCTATATGAGATGTAACAAATACCCCAACATCGTGTGTATGTGTGTATGCGTTTATTTTATTTTTAAAAAAGATTTTATTTATTTATTTATTTGACAGACAGAGATCACAAGTAGGCAGAGAGGCAGGCAGAGAGAGAGGAGGAAGCAGGATCCCTGCTGAGCAGATAGCCCGATGTGTGGCCTGATCCAAGGACCCTGGGATCATGACCTGAGCAGAAGGCAGAGGCTTTAACCCACTGAGCCACCCAGGCTCCCCTGTGTGTGTAACAACCTGATAGATTTTTCTTTCTGAGTGGTTTGGAGGAGTAGGGAAATAACAAATGAAATCCTTTCTTTGCTCAAAGACTTCATGTCCTAATGAAAGGGAGAAACACCCAATTAAATATCCACATGTCCTTCATGACTGAAGATTATGACATTAAGGTAAATTAAGTCTTTACTGAGAACTAGAACATGATAAGTTTTAAGTGGAATTGTCTTTACACAATTGCCAAACTTGCTATGGGCTCATGGAATATTAGAATGGGATAAATTATTAGGAATTTTCTAATTTCCTCATTTTTCATATGAGGAAACTAAAATGTTAGAGTCAAGGATTCGGTTTTCACATTCCCATATTCCCAAAAGTCCTTTTCCTTTGCAAATGAAATTATTTGCTTAATTTGCTTGTTTGAACTAAGCATCCTGGTTCTTTTAACATGAATTTCAACTTGTTTTCAGAGCTGAGAATGTCAGTACTGCCTTCAATATATTCACAAAATGATAGTTATGGTCAAGGGATAAAGGTACTCTTACATTAATAAGTAATTATCTCTTACTGTATAATTGCAAGCAGGATCCTCATCTAGAATTTTCCGTTTTTATAAAAAAAATTCCTGTTAATATAAACCAAAGCAAGCAGTTGGATGACCACCTTTTTTTCCTTGAGTAAGGATCAATGTATCTACCCACAAAGATGACGCCAAGTATGTAGAAACTATAAACTGTATAATAACTAAAAATACTTACATACAAATACATGGCATATATATTTTGTTTAGGCAGGTTATACTTAGAATACTTATTAGGGCACAGTGAGTCCTGGGGATCTTCGAACATAAACTAATTACAAATTAATTGGCTGAACTTACAGATACAGAATTCGCAGGTGTCTGTCTAGTCCTGTTCAGTAAAATTAAAAACACATGCTGAGGCAATAGGACTGTTCTTGATTGCACTGGGTGGTTACATGGGTATACACATAATAAAAATTCATTGAGCTGTACACTTAGGATTTGTGCATTTTACTGTATATAAATTATACCTCAAGAATAAAACTAAAAAAAAAAAAAAACCAGAAAAGACTAAAAACCTTTTTGCAAAGGTTGCAAACAAGCAATTGGTCTTTTAGTTATTTGTAATTTCAGATTTGCTACATCTTAATTATGACTAATAGAGTGGCCTGAAACTTTTTTGTTTCTTTCTTCTGTTTAATTATCTTTCAATAAACTAAGTTAATTTAAAAGATCTTGTGATCTCCCTTTAAAACGAGAAAGACTTACCTATTTGCAAGTAATATGGTGTAGTGATTATGTGCTGAATTTTGTAGAATAAAACACGAGGCCATCTCAAGGGGGCAGGACACAATACTGAAAATGTTTCTTTGACTTCGCCCTCCTCCGCCGCCTATTTTTACGTGTTACTTCAGGCAGTGGTATTCAGAGAGCATATGGGTCGCTTGACTAAAGAAACTTTTCCAAAGATGCTATTATTCTATTTCCATCCCACAGATCTCAAAATTCACTTTTTTCTCGGAATGCCACTTGAGGGCAGTTTGCTTCAGAAACATACCCAGCACGCCTTATTTTAGTACATTTAAAAAACAGGTTGCTATTATGTTTTTATGTCCCTGCGTAAAAACTCCCATTCTCTGACGTTTAGGCTACTTTTATTACAACCGCCAGACAGTCTTATTTAGAGTAGGTCAAGGAACGGCAGCTTGAAAACAAAAACAAAAACAACCTACAAAACATCCGGTAAAAGGGGGAAGACTACGACTCCCAGAATGCAGCGCGTCCTCCTTCTCTTGCCCGCCTGTCCAATGATCAGACCCCGCGAGCCTCCTCTCGGCCCCATTGGTCAGCTTTCCTGTCAGTGAGGGGAGAAACCGAGGGCTCCGGGTGTCATATTTCCCGCCACCTAGAGGTGCGTCTCGGGAAAGCCGAAGTGGAACAAGTTCTCGATTGGATCTTCGGTCTTCTTGCGTAAGAGGAATCAGCCAATCAGAATGTGAAAATCGTCCCGGAAAACCCCTCCTCTTCCTGACGTAGCCTTTGGTGGCGGGAAAAGTTCGGAAATTTTCGCGCCGGGGCGGGGTCATCGGAAGACCGCCGGCGCGGTTCTGGGGGAAGCGGCTCCCTGGCAGCGAGCATGGCCGGGACAGTGGTACTGGACGACGTAGAGCTGCGAGAGGCGCAGAGAGATTACCTGGATTTCTTGGATGACGAGGTGAGGGAGGCGCGGGGGCGCGAGACTCTGGCGCTTGAAGGTCCTGGGGACGCTGACGGGCCGAGGGAGGCCACGGCGGATGCTGCTCCACGCCGGGCCGGGGTGGGGCGGGGGACTCCCGGGAGGTCCGTCGGGCCTCCCGACTCTTGCGGCGGGGCCGGCGCCCTCCGGAGTCTTCCGTCCAGGGTCGCGTAGCGTTTCTGGCGTGGAGTCCGCTGCTGGTGTCCTGTAGGTGCAGCCTTGAGAGAGCGATCCTGAAACTCCTGCGTGCTGATGGGGCGGGGTCCCGCGAAAGGCCGCGGGGTTTCTTTCAAGTGCGCACAAAATGGCAAAGCTCAGTCCGAATGCTGTCGGACTGATGTGGGACAGAAGGCTGGCTGGGGACAAAGCAAAAGCGGACACCCAGCAACCTTCTCCGACCCCCCTCCTGAGTGGGACCTGTGTGACTTTCTTTGGGAATCTCCCACCTATCTTAATGTTAATACCTTGTTAGAGGGGAAAATGACCTTGACGGTGGCAAGGCTTCGGCATCTTGTAGGTCCTCTTTAGCGTATGAAAGTTCTATTGAAAACCTCCCTTTGCTTCCTTCCCCCACCCCCCTTGGTACTGAACCTGCCACCCTTCACAATCCCGGGGCAGCAGCTCTTTCCGCCCACGGGTCCTGTCCCCGTGCTTTAATAAACCACCATTTTGCACCAAAAATGCCTCAAGAATTCTTTCTTGGTCATCGGCTTTGGACCTCACCCCACTGAACCTCACCTAGGTTCTAGAACTTCATCAGAACGGTAGGGATCCGCTAACTTAAAGACCTGCAGGGGCGTCTGGGTGGCTCAGTGGGTTAAGCCGCTGCCTTCGGCTCAGATCATGATCTCAGGGTCCTGGGATCGAGTCCCGCATCGGGCTCTCTGCTCTGTGGGGAGCCTGCTTCCTCCTCTCTCTCTCTGCCTGCCTCTCTGTCTACTTGTGATTTCTCTCTGTCAAATAAATAAATAAAATCTTAAAAAAAAAAAAAAAAAAAAGACCTGCAGGTACCCGCGGAAAAGACTACCTTACTTGGCTGCATTGGATTTCACTGCCAGAGAAGATGCAGAAAACTGTTTGCTATGCTGGCAAAAGGGGCTTTGTATGCTGTCCAGGATTGGAAGCCATAGAATATTGTAAAGCATCTTAAAAGGGTGGATAATGCTGGGTCTATAAACAAATAGGGAGGCTTCCTATTCTTTTAGGTCTAGCTAGAGAACTCTTTTCCCTATTATACAGCTAATGGGGGAATAGAATATTTAATTCCCCTGTAATTCTTCAGTGAAAAGTCATTTTAATCTGCTAATTTACATTTTGATAAGCCTTTAAAAATTTTTTAAGTTTTTTTTTTCCCCAAAGATTTTTTTAATGTATTTATTTGACAGAGAGAAATCACAAGTAGATGGAGAGGCAGGCAGAGAGAGAGAGAGGGAAGCAGGCTCCCTGCTGAGCAGAGATCCCAATGCGGGACTCGATCCCAGGACCCTGAGATCATGACCTGAGCTGAAGGCAGCGGCTTAACCCACTGAGCCACCCAGGTGCCCCAAGTTTTTTTTTTTTTAATTTGACAGAGATCATTCGTAGGCAGAGAGGCAGGCAGAGAGAGAGGGGGAAGCAGATTTCCTGCTGAGCAGAGAGCCCGATGTGGGCCTCCATCCCAGGACCCTGAGATCATGACCTGAGCAGAAGGCAGAGGCTTAACCCCCTGAGCCACCCAGGCGCCCCTTGATAAACTTTTATTTGTCCTTTTTGACTTATTATGACCTTGTTTTAATTCTCCTTTAGAAGTTGAGAAATGACTGCATACAGAAAAGCTGCAGATGATAATAGAAATCATAACATGGACGTTGAGATTATTATACATCCTGCAACTGCCTCTTAGGGTGTATTTGGAATCTCAGGCTAGTGAGTGAAAATGTGGAGAAATGGGAGGTCCCTTCTGCTGCAGAGATTGATGGATTGATCTTTCTGTGAGAACTGCCTCTGTTTAAATATTGTCTTATTTTTGAATTTGTGCCTCTTGTGATATGTGGTGGTTATTTTGCAGGAAGACCAGGGAATTTATCAGAGCAAAGTTCGGGAGCTGATCAGTGACAACCAATACCGGTTGATTGTCAATGTGAATGACCTGCGCAGGAAGAATGAGAAGAGGGCTAACCGGTAAGTGGTAAGGGGTTTCTTCCAAGAGGCTATCCTGGCTCTGAGTGACAGTGGCCCCCTTTCTCTTCCCCGGATTGGAACAGGCTTCCCACGAGAAGGCCTGGATGGAATGTTTTTGGTTTTGTTTTTTTTTGGGGGGGGGGATGGAATGTTTTTGACCCTCATTGTCTCACCTGCTTCTGTGTTTTTTTTTCTTCCTTCCAAAGTAGGTGGTGGGCATTTTCCTCTCTGGAGCTCCTCTTTCCATGTTTAACTGAGTATCATTTCTGTACCTTTGAGAAGTTGAATTAAAGTTAGCGCTCAGTTCTGATACATTTTACTGAGTCATCCAGGATGGTAGGAGAAAGTAGAAGCTAAATTTTTACATCACTTTTATTTTTGAAGGTCAGTTTTTTTTTTTGTTTGTTTGTTTTTTTTAGTTTTTCTCTCTCTGCTTAATTATCCTCTCTCTTGCCCATATGCAGCCTCCTGAGCAATGCCTTTGAGGAGCTGGTTGCCTTCCAGCGGGCTTTAAAGGATTTTGTGGCCTCCATTGATGCTACCTATGCCAAGCAGTATGAGGAGTTCTACATAGGATTGGAGGGCAGCTTTGGCTCCAAGCATGTCTCTCCCCGGACTCTTACCTCCTGCTTCCTCAGCTGTGTAGTCTGCGTGGAGGGCATTGTCACCAAGTGTGAGTGGCTTCAAATCAGGGCTAAGGGAATGGAAGTGGGATAGTCTTAAGAAGGCCCAGGGAAGCAGGAGAGGCCGAGTAGAGCTGGGTAGCATAGCCCTGAACTTACAGGGTGAAGCTGGGAGGAGCTGTGGTATGTACATTGATGAAGGGGTCTAGAATGATGAATTCTACTGAGTGTGGGAGTGTCTTGGCTCTTGTAATCTCCTCATTTTAACTGTGAACTCCTATCATTTCTGGGTCAGGAAGATTCATTTTTATATTTAGAACATCAACATTATGTAGGTATGTTGATGTTCTAAATATAAAAATGAATAAATGGCTAGTATTATTGAAGTAGCTTAAACTAGTCAGAAGAAAACAGTATTTAGAGTCATGATAGACTTGCCTGCATCAGCTTCTACCTTTGTCAATGCTAGTTGAATGACTTATGCATGTTTTCCATTGCTAGGCTCTCTAGTTCGTCCCAAAGTTGTCCGCAGTGTCCACTACTGCCCTGCTACCAAGAAGACTATAGAACGACGTTACTCTGATCTCACTACCCTGGTGGCCTTCCCTTCCAGCTCTGTCTATCCCACCAAGGTGAAGGGAATGAATTAATTGGGCTTCTTGGGAGGTGGGAATCAAGTATGTCTGTTTTCATGCAAATAATTGAGTGATATCTGAAGTCTTCTAAAGTACATCAGATGAAAAGTAAGGATTAATCTCAAAGAAAGATTGATTGCTAGCCAGAGTTTAATATGAAAGTCTTCAATTCTAATTAAAAAAAAAAAAGAATAAATACTCTAGAAAATTTGACAAATTGTAGAAGGATTGAAAAAAGTCATTAAGCTACGTAGATCTTTGAGCAAAGTTATATATAACTTTATAATCTCTTTAAAGTAATATGGGACAATACTTACGCTATAGTGTTAACCATGATATCTTTGCAAATATTTAACTTTGGGTTGGGAGAGGAATGGCATTGGAAATGACTTTGTACTTAATGTTCTGACTGATCTGAACTGAAGACAATTTGAGGCTTTCTTAATGAGACAGAAGAAGATTAGTGTTGGTTACTTGATGTCTGAATTCATTCTATTGAAGAATAACTGTCCCTGCTATCAAATTTTAATTGAGAGCCACTGTACCCAAAGAATTGTTAAGCACTGTGGAGGATACAGACATGAGTATAACCAGTTCTTATTTTCAACTCAATTAGTGCAGGAATCTTAATGTAAAATAAGAATGAGTACCTTAGAATTATAACTGAAGCATACTTTAGAATCATTGAGTCTGTCTTCAGGTGAAATGCTGAGATTCAGAAAGATTAAGTGACTTGCACATGGTACCAGTTAGTGATGACTCTAAGGACTAGAACCCATGTCCTTCTACTTTCAGGCCAGTTGCATTTTCTGTCACCCTGCTCTCTTCTTCAGTAAGATACTTCCTTCTAGACTATCTTCAGTAACTACTCAGGGAGTATTCTTCTGCTGATTATGGGGGCCATGCTTCTTTGCTTAAGATCTGAAATACGTTGGACTCCTGGAGGTCATCTAGTGTGGTACCGAAGAATATGGCTTGGGAGTTATACTTGCCTGAAGTCCTGGCTCTGCAATTTCCTGTGTGACTTGGGGAACTTACTTAACCTCTCCAGTCTCGGTTTCCTTATTTGTTACATGTGAAAAATACCTACTTTACCGAGGTGTTTGGATGATTACACGAGATCATCTCATGAGATAATAGCACAATGCCTTGTACATAGTAAGCACTCAATAAATGGCTGCTGTTGCGTTTTTAGAAAATTGAAATGGCAAGGGAGTAAAAGTTTAAAATGTCTTTACTCAAGTTTAATATACATACAGGAAAGTTTATATTAAAGTATGCAGGTCACTGAAATTTCACAAGCTGAAAATACCTGGAAAATCATCGTCCAAACCAGGAAACAGAGCGTTCCTAGCACTCAGAAGTGTTTGAGGGCCCATACTCCCCAAGGTTAACCCTATCCTGATGTCATCAGCAACACAGAGTACTTTTGCCTGTTTTTATGTTTTATCTAAATATTCCTGCGTTGGGCTTCCTTTGTTCATCAGGTGTATTTGAGATTCATTCATGTTGTGTATAGGTGTATTTTATACATTTTTATTCACCCATTCCATTGGGTGAATATACTACATTTATTTAACAATTCTGTTGATGGCATTAGGATATTTTCTAATTTTTGCCTATTGGGAATAATGCTGCTGTGAACATTGTACTATGTGGCTTTGGGTCAGTGTTTCTGTCGGGTATTACCTAGGAGTGGAAATACTGTGTCATAGTACAGGGGAAATAAGAATCTTAATGTAGATTTTAATGTAACCATGGCTCCTTTAGACTATAGTTGTCCCTTCCATTAGATGATTTGTTACTAGATCAGATGGGAATGGAGAAAACTGGAGTACACATTTGGCTTTTTTTTTGTTCCTAGATACTAAAAATCTCATGAGGTTATTTCCAAATTATATTTGTTTCCTACCAAAAAAAAATGAGTGTGGCATTACTAAGACCAGGACAAGATAACAGTGCTTTTCTGTATGTCTTTTTCAGGATGAGGAAAATAATCCCCTCGAGACCGAATATGGCCTTTCTGTCTACAAGGACCACCAGACCATCACGATCCAGGAGATGCCGGAGAAGGCCCCAGCTGGCCAACTTCCCCGCTCAGTGGATGTCATTCTGGATGATGACTTGGTAGATAAAGTGAAGCCTGGTGACCGAGTCCAGGTGGTGGGGACCTATCGTTGTCTCCCTGGAAAGAAGGGAGGCTACACCTCAGGGACCTTCAGGTAATGGTGCAGCTCTGAGGCATTTGGCACGCTCCTGGCAGCTTGCATATCTGGTAGTATTCACGCTCTAGTTTGCCATATTGTGGGGCATACATCAGACAGGTGGAGCAGTCTAGCTATGTGGGAGATGGGATAGCTCTTTTCCATCAGATAAAACTGGTAATACTATTATGCTGAAAGTGGGAGTTGTTGGTAACATGGTTATGTCCTCATGGCTTATGTGAATTTCTCACGTATTCCCACCTCCTTCTGATCCACATTTCTGTCTGAAGGAGGATCTGTGGGACAGCCGAGGATAAATTCCTGAGGTGAAGAATCATCAGCATATTTGTGTCACAGATTAAAAGAATCAGCTGTTGAATTCAGAACAACCTGTTTTTTTTACTTTATTATTTTCTGATTTGCTGTTGTCTCTGATGTTACGAATTAAAAATCGCAGGCTTCTTCTTCTTCTTCTTCTTATTTTTCCTTCTTTGTCTCAGGACTATCCTGATTGCCTGTAATGTGAAGCAAATGAGCAAGGACGTTCAGCCTTCATTCTCTGCTGAGGATATAGCCAAGATCAAGAAGTTCAGTAAAACTCGTTCCAAGGTCTGAGCATCTTATAGGGATTTGAGGGTGGGGATGGATTTGTTAGGGTTGTGTTTGGCATGGGACACCTTTCTTCTTTGTAGAGGATCGGGAGGAGGGTCAAGGTTTTTTCTCTAAAGGATGTGGTGTTAGCTTTTAGTTTTGATCCAGTCAGCAAGTAAAAAGATGTTTTTGCTGTCAGTATTTCTGTTTTGTTACCTGCTAGGCTGCTAAGTGAACCTAATATAATAAGAGAATATCAGGGTACCAGTAAGTCCATGTGGACGACAGTAGTGATACATTGTTACTTAAGTTTTTTTTTTTTAAAGATTTTATTTATTTATTTGACAGAGAGAGATCACAAGCAGACAGAGAGGCAGGCAGAGAGAGAGAGAGAGAGGGAAGCAGGCTCCCTGCTGAGCAGAGATCCCGATGTGGACTCGTCCCAGGACCCTGAGATCATGACCTGAGCTGAAGGCAGCGGCTTAACCCACTGAGCCACCCAGGCGCCCTGTTACTTAAGTTTTAAATAGGTTATTTTTGTTTCAGTTCTCTACTTTGTTTTGCTTTTTGAAGACAGAATGTCCACAGGTAGAATTGAAGAAAGGGTGGTTGACCTTGGAACAACATGTGTTTGAACTGTGGGTTTGCTTGCTTGTGGGTTTTTTCTGATAAATCCAGTACAGTACTATAAATGTATTTTTCTTATGATTTTCTTAATGATATTTTCCTTTCTATAGCTTATTGTAAGAATGCATCATATAGTACATATCATACACAAATGTGTTACGTTTTTAAAACACAGATATTTTTATGTTATTGGTAAGATGAGGTCATTGGTAGGGTATTAGTAAAGTCTTTAGGGGGTCAAAAGTTATACATGGATTTTTGACTGTATGGGGTGTTGACACCCCTCACTTCTACATTGTTCAAGGGTCATCTGTATGTGCCTGTGTGATCAAGGTTACTGAAGAAACATACCTGTACCAAACCAAAACAAAAGGTTACTGGAACTACAATACACATTCTTATTAAACGTAAAGTGTTTTGAACTGGAAATACTTTTTTATTAAAGATAACTCTCTAAGCAGATTTTGAAATACAGGCTTTCCCTTTATCTGTTCTGACAATAGTCTCATCAGTGTAATTTGTCTTAAGAAAAGCTTTTACAGTTAGAAATGGTGTCTACAAATGTGGAGTTCTTCAAGCATTTTTATAGGCTGAACTATGAAGCAGAGCTTAGCAAAACCATATTGAATCTCAACAGGCTTTTCATGCCTTTGGTTATTCCTCCTGTAGGATATCTTTGACCAGCTGGCCAGGTCGCTGGCCCCTAGCATCCACGGGCATGACTATGTTAAGAAGGCGATTCTCTGCTTGCTCTTGGGAGGGGTGGAACGAGACCTTGAAAATGGCAGTCACATCCGTGGGGACATCAATATTCTCCTGATCGGTATGGCATTGGGGATTTGCATCAGACTCTCGGTCTGTGGAGTGTGCTTGTGGGAATCTATAATCTAAAAGAATGTGTATTCTCTACCTGGTATATTTCAGTTCCATCAAAGGGCAGAAGGCTAAAATGAATCTTTTCTTACTGTTGTCATTTTTGTGTTTCCTGATTTATGTCTAAAATATATTCTTCCGTGAATGGTAAGGGAATATTATTTATAACCCATTAATGTAAATTTCTGTTATGCCAAGAGCTATGCTAGAAAAATAGAACTTGCTGCAGTGTGGTGTGGGAGTGGAGGAGTTTCCTAGCAAGTCACCACTGTCCCACTGAATTATAGGGGACCCATCGGTTGCCAAGTCTCAGCTTCTACGCTATGTGCTGTGCACTGCTCCACGGGCTATCCCCACCACTGGACGGGGCTCTTCTGGAGTGGGTCTGACGGCTGCTGTCACCACAGACCAGGAAACGGGTAAGGGTATAAGGGTCTTTGGCAAACGTCCCGTGGTGAGATCAAGTGTAATTTCTTGTAGTTTGCTCTTGGGAAGCTTGTATTGGGAACATACGAGCTTATCTTGTTACCCTGAAAGGTTAGTTTGACCCAGACTATAGAGGCCAGGGTGTCCTCTGGCAATAGGGGGTGAATTAATTAAGTCTTTGGGTGGCCGGTCTGGATAAGAATGTCTCCTAAAATACAGCTTTTGAAGAAGGCTTTGTATATTGGAAGGGAAAGAAGAAATAAAAATGAAGATAGTATTATTTTATAAATTAGAGGAAGGGATTTGAAGACTAGTGAAAAGAGAGCAGAGATCTTGTTGGGGAATTACTTGAGGATGAAGATAAAGAGAATCCGTGAAAGAAGTTTGTTGGAGGCTGGCTGCTTAGGGATAGTTCAGATTGGAACTAAAAAGATTGACCCACCAGGGTTTTTCTCTAAGTCTCTAGGAACTGACTGTTCCTCACTATTTTCTCATGAGAGACATTGAGTGCTTAGGAAGGAGGCTGAAATCTCTCCCCTTGTCCTCTATAACCTGGATGGTAACACCTATCTTGACCTGCTCATTTCCTAGGGGAGCGCCGCCTGGAAGCAGGGGCCATGGTCCTTGCTGACCGAGGTGTGGTTTGCATCGATGAATTTGACAAGATGTCCGACATGGACCGCACGGCCATCCATGAAGTGATGGAGCAGGGTCGAGTCACCATCGCCAAGGCTGGCATCCATGCTCGGCTGAATGCCCGCTGCAGTGTTTTGGCAGCTGCCAACCCCGTCTATGGCAGGGTAAGTGCAGTTAGGCACTTTACCATTGTTCTCACCCTTGGTTGGTTTTGCTGAATAGCTGGGCCATGAAGTTGATTCTTGGAGTCCCAGAGAAATAAAAGGCCAGACTAAAGTTAAGCTTGTCCACCGTTTTGTTCTTGTCCTTAACTTAGAGCAGTGCTTCCTCACGTTTTCAGCCACATCAGAATCCCCTGGCAAGTTAATCATTTAAATAACTTGGAAAATATAAAGAAGAAAACAAAAGTAACCTTCAGTCCCACAACCCAGTAACCAGTATTCTTGCCATTACAACGAAAGTACCACATGCAGATGGTAGGATGTATAAACAGAACAGAGAGTTTAGTATGGACATTGAAAACCTTCCCTTTTCTCTCCTAGCCCTTCTCCAAGAGATAACCACTAAACTCTTTGAGTGTCTGGGTAAACAGAAACTTAAGTGTATACAACAACTATACTGGCTTCTTGTAACCAAATTAGTCTGTTTATCTTTGTTTTTTACGATGATGATGATGATACTTATTTATTTACAAGGTACCCCTGCCTGATATTTGATACTATGATGATTATATTTATCCAGCTTGGGGTTTGCCGAATTTTGCCTCTATTTTTTCTTTATTTTTGGGGGGCAGCTGTCTTACATTCCATTGATTTATAGTAATTTGTTTAGTTTCCATTTGGTGGGCATTTGGTGTTTTCCCTTGCTATTGTGAAATGAAGTTGCAGTGAATATTCCTTTATGTGTATTCTGTTACGCATGTCCATATGATAAATACCTAGTAACAGAATCACTGAAGAGTTAAATGCATTTTTATTTTGGTAGAGATTGCCAAATTGCCCTCTTTAAAGATTGTACCATAATAATGCTATTAACTAAGACTTACAAATAGTTTGTATTTATCAGCTGCTTTTATCCTCACAGTAACCTTGTAGGTAGGTAGTTATTATCCTTATTTTACAGGTGAGAAAATGGAGGCATAAAAAGTTAAGTAACTTATTTAAGAGTCACAAGCTAGAAAATGGCAATCAAAATTTGAATGCAGAGCCTATTCTGTGCTCTGGCAGTTATGATTCCATAATGTGTGGGGTTACCTGTTTGGGTGGAGTTTTTTAAACATGCAGGTACCTGGTCCCCAGTCGGTTTCTGAATTCAAATCTTTGGGTTGGGGCTCTTGGTAACTCTGGTTTAGAAAGGCTTCATAGGTTGGTGATAATGCATAGCATGGGCTGAGAACCTTGGTTTTTAAATTAATGGTAACAGTATTTATGTCATCCTAAAGAATTATATTGGGAAATGCAGGGAGAAAATAGCAGGTCCTAAAATGGGAACATGTTCAGAATCATTATTAAGGTTACCCTCAAGGCGTATTAGACCGTCTAACTGTGAAGTGTTTGCAGGTAGATAGTCTCGTAGGCCCTGAACTGAAAGATAAAAAAGTATACAGGTTTTTGAGTCCCAGGGAAGATCAAGATGTTATGATTTATAGATTATTGACCTTTTTTTTTTTTTTTTTTTTTGTGGTTCTACTCATTACCTTCTAAGTAAGGGACTCCGGAGTTTCCAAGTGCTTTTGGTTTAGACAGCTTGTCAACTTTATAACTGGTAGGGGAAAAGGAATCATCTTTCAGGGTTGGTCCTACCCTTGGAATGGCAGGAGCAGAATAGGGCTTGGGAACGAGGGGACTGGTCTTGAGACCTATGATAAGCCTGTTAGAGGCACCTCAGCTAGGAGGTGTGGTTCTGAGTTTGCTCAGGTCTCCTGAGCTTCATTGAAAGAGGGGTTGCACGTAGAGGAACTGAATTAAGTATTTCAGTAGCTTTAAGTAGTCTCTTGTCCTTTCTTCCCTTTGATGTCACCTCCACTTTGCTTTTAACTTCTGTTGCACAGTATGATCAGTATAAGACCCCCATGGAGAACATTGGGCTACAGGACTCACTGCTATCCCGATTTGACTTACTCTTCATCATGCTGGATCAGATGGACCCTGAGCAGGATCGGGAGATCTCGGACCATGTTCTTAGGATGCACCGTTACAGGGCACCCGGGGAACAGGATGGCGATGGTGAGACCATGGGAAGAGTCAGAGTGACTAATGGAGGGGAAGCTAAACAGACACGGTTATCTCAGACCTGGCCCAGGTCATGATGGGTGTTTGTTTTTGGGTTGATGTTGAAGGTGCCCTTGTCTTTGTGACCACTCCCTTCTTGCTCAGTGAGAGTCATCCTAAGGTGTGTCTTTTGTTCATTTCTGGGTCTAGGAACACCTTTGCCATGTCATTCCACTTTTCTTATTTGTGGGCTCCACATGTCTGTGTGTCTTGGCTTTGTTAAGTTTTTCCTCTCTTCAGAAGAACCAATTTCTTACTCTGCTTTCTCCCAACTTGGGTTTTCCAGCTATGCCTTTGGGTAGTGCTGTGGATATCCTGGCCACAGATGATCCCAGTTTTAACCAGGAAGACCAGCAGGACACCCAGATTTATGAGAAGCATGACAATCTTCTGCATGGGACCAAGAAGAAAAAGTGAGCATTCTTCATACTTCTTGAAGGAACCTGAGATTTCTGTCATATTAGCATGTTTTTATGTGCTCCCCAGGCAAGATCATGCTTGGATTCATAGCCATGTGGGCGTGTTTTCTTTTCTGGATCTCACACTATATACCCCTTCTCCTGGCCAGTATCCTTGTGTTTATGGTGATTAGGCTTAGGTTCTAACCTTCCTAAAATGGAAGACTTTGACAACATGCTCAGCTGATGGTGGGTATATCATGTGATCTTCGTACCTTAAGTACTGCACAAGTCCTGTAGCTGTGACAAGCTAATGTTGACAGGACGGTAGACTGCAAGCCCTGGGTGCTGTGCAGGTAGATTTGGATAAAGGAGACTAGGGTGGAAGTGTTCAAAGTGTGAAATGTGAGATCTTTTACTTCTGTTTAGGGCTGTGGTGCAGTAGGAAGCATATAGATTCAAACCTGTCATTTCAGAACAGAATTTAGAGTCAGAAGACTGAATTTAAGTCTTCCCTAAGCCACAGTTTTTACGTATTAAATAGGGCAAATAATACCTAAACTTCTGCCTGTACTGCTTACCTCACATACATTAAGTAATAGTTACAGAATTCAATAAATGTAGATGAGAGGGTCTCATTCATTCACATTCTATATAAATGGGATTTATGATAATGGATTCTAGAATACATCTCTGCCACTTGACCTTGACTTCTCTGAGGAGAGGCCAAGCCCCCACCCCAGTCATGTGCCAAGGTTTGGCAGAGAAGATTTCCCTGTGTGTGCATCCAGGGAGAAGATGGTGAGTGCAGCGTTCATGAGGAAGTACATCCACGTGGCCAAAATCATCAAGCCTATCCTAACTCAGGAGTCAGGTGCCTACATTGCAGAAGAGTACTCACGCCTGCGCAGCCAAGACAGCATGAGCTCGGACACTGCCCGGGTAAGTCCCCACAGCCAAGATGGGCCTGGGAATTCTTAAGTACAAGACTGGGGAGTCCCTGTTACCTGGGAGTTCTGAAAGCATTTTACCTTAGGGATTCCTTATCTTTTTCTTTCTGGTCTGAAGGACTTCCTGTTCTATAATTCTAATAATTTCCTTTTATAAAGGAAAATGAAGTGAGAATAACCAGAAATACCTGTATCTCATTAGTTCAGATGATATTGGCCTCCAGAAGCTATGATACATTCAGCAAACCAAAGGAGCCACTTTTGGGTTCTTACATGCAGTTAAAATAGGAAGAGCTATCCTCAGAGAGTTCAGATCTGCAACTTAGGAGGTAGGAAGGTAGATGGAAAAATCATATATGCATATTTATAAATTTCTAACCACAGTGTGGTGCCTAGGAGGGAATGAATGGGAAAGATGATTGGAGAGTAGATGAAGAAGCTGTTAGTTTTTCCTTTAGACTTTATAGAACCGGTATGAATTTGATGGAAGAGAGTGTGCTATTTGAGCTGGACTTTGATAAATGATTAGTTGGATAATCATAATGGTTGTCCAAAGCCATTTCTAGAAATCTGCCTGTGAATTTATCTAAACTGTGGGGCATGGAGTTCACACAGGATTTCACAGCAGAAAGACCCAAGTCCAAGACCGTTATTATGTGCTATAGATATAGACTCTTGGATTTAGGCTTGATCCCAGGTCACTTGTTCTAGCCTCACACCCAGATAGGCACTTTGTCTTCTGGAATTTCGGCTAAGACTTTCTTGACACCTCTAGAAGCAGCATGTCTGGCACATCACTACTTTGAAATGTTAGAAACTTCTTGTGTTTATTGGGCTTAAACTTGCTTCCCCATGACTTAGACCCATGGGTCTTAATTTTGTTTTGTGGGGATTATGTATGACTTGTCTTCTTCAGATTAAGAAGCCCCCTTTCTTTTTTAATTGTTTCTCTCACTGTGTAAACATGTTTCAGTGTGTCAGAAGCCTTCTCATTGAACAAAACACTGTTTGAGCTCGGGTCTTAGTGGGTCTGGTAAATCTCTCAGTTTGGATTCTGTAGTTCTGCTAATGCAGCCTAAAATTTCACAGGCTAAGAATTGGAGCTTATAAGGAGTGTGTAACCTCCACACTCTGGTAGCTTTTAAATCATTAAAAGATTTGGTGACTTTACTTAAAAGTGAATATATATTTGGGGCACTTGGGTAGTGTAGCTCTAGTGGCTCTAGTGGCTCAGTGGTTTAAGCCTCTGCATTCAGCTCTGGTCATGATCTCAGGGTCTTGGGATCGAGCCCTGCATTGGGCTGTCTGCTCATTGGGGAGCCTGCTTTCCCCTCTCTCTCTGCCTGCCTCTCTGCCTACTTGGGATCTCCTCTTTCTGTCAAATAAATAAATTTTTTATAAAAAGTGAATATATTTGTTTTTGAATATGGAATAGGGTTTTATTTATACTATCCCATGATAATTTGCAAAACTTCGAAGTGGAAGTGACCAGATCAAGGATCATACAATGGGAGAGGTAGGAGTGTGACAGAAAAAACTAGCCCTCTGTTCTGGTCCCAGGTCCGGCTAATTTTTGGGCCTTGCACAAATCTCTTCACTTCTCAGGTCATAGTTTTTTAATCCATAAACTGAGAAGGTTGGATAATATCAGGGATGCTTAACTAGATGGGCACATCATAATCACCTGAAACTTAAAAAGTATACATGTCCAGTCCTAAACATAGACATTCTGACTCATTAGGTCAGAGATGCCATTCAGCCAAAAGCATTTAAAAAAGATAGAAGTTGTGCTTGCTTCGGCAGCGCATATACTAAAAAAGATAGAAGCACACTGGTTTAGTATACACCCCCCTCCCCCATGAGAACCACTTGATGAGAACATGCCAGAATCCTGTTCTCTGGACTTGAATTTACCCAACTTGAAAAATTTGTCCTCACATGACCTCTTTCGCACCCCTCCCTTAGTGTAACCTTGTTCAAGTTACCTGAAGCCGTAAGTCCCATTTTCCTCATCTGTAAAACTTGGAAAAGTTATCAGGAGTGTTAAATGATGCAGTTGATATAAAAGCAAAGTTCCTAGAGCGTTGCAGACTGGCAGTACAGGATTGTTTTTCCTCCTTCACTATTGTAGTCTTTCTAGCCTTTTTTCTTTCCAGCTGTAAGATGCCTCATTTTCTTCTTCCCTGTTCACCTACCCCTTTCTCCCTCAACACTCCTGTTTTCTTGGCTGCTTTTATTTATTTATTTTTTATTTTTTAAAAAGATTTTACTTATTCATTTGTAAGAGAGCGTGTACAGAAGCGGGGGAGCGGCAGGCAGAGGGAGAGGGAGAAGCAGGCTCCCCGCTGAGCAGGGAGCCCAACGTGGGGGGCTCGATCCCAGGACCTTGGGATCATGACCTGAGCCGAAGGCAGCCACTTAACCAACTGAGCCACCCAGGCGAACTGATTGGCTGCTTTTATCTTTGTGAATTTTATATAGTGTTTATACAGAATATATAGCTGTGAATCCTTTGCTTATGCTTCCTAGAGTCAGTCTGGTAGTATCTTTATCCTTTTCTGTAAAGTGGGAGTGATGGGAATTCTGACAAGTAATCGTCCCTTGTTCTCTTCCTCAGACATCACCAGTTACAGCCCGGACACTGGAAACTCTGATTCGATTGGCCACAGCCCATGCCAAGGCCCGCATGAGCAAGACCGTGGACTTGCAGGATGCAGAGGAAGCTGTGGAGTTGGTTCAGTATGCTTACTTCAAGAAGGTGAGGGCTGGGCGCCTGGGTGGCTCAGTGGGTTAAATCGCTGCCTTCGGCTCAGGTCATGATCTCAGGGTCCTGGGATCGAGTCCCGCATCGGGCTCTCTGCTCAGCAGGGAGCCTGCTTCCCTCTCTCTTTCTCTCTGCCTGCCTCTCCATCTACTTGTGATTTCTCTGTCAAATGAATAAATAAAATCTTAAAAAAAAAAAAGAAGGTGAGGGCTCCCGTGCTTGGGCCCGAGAGCTCCCCCTGATTAAATGCTGGTGCTTGGGTTGCCTAGCCCTCCACAGTTAGACCTGCCTTTAGGTCATCTGTGGAAAGTAGCATCTAACTGGGAAGCTTTAAAATACTGATGCCAGAGTCCCTAGAGGCCCCAGAGATTTTGGTTTTATTGGCGTGCTGCACCATCAACAGATTGCTTCTCTACCTACTCATACTTCATCTCTTAAAAAAGTAGGTTTCCAAAGGATTCACATTGGTGATCTTCCTCTTCCTTCTACAACGTTTTCCTTGCCAGTCTCTTCAGGGTTCCCATTGGCATCTCAAAATCTCACATCGAAAGTTGAATTTTCAAGCTTGGGCCTGTCATTCTGTTTTTGTTTCTGCTCATGACATTGTATTTCTGTCATTCATTCATTATTTATTTATTTATACAAGATTTTATTTATTTATTTGGCAGAGAGAGATCGAGAAATATCAAGAGAGGGAATACAAGCTGGCATAGTGGGAGAGGGGGAAGAAGGCTCTCCGCTGAGCAGGGAGCCTGTTGCAGGGCTTGATCCCAGGGCCCTGGGATCATGACCTGAGCTGAAGGCAGACACTCAGGCGCCCCTGTATTTTTGAAGCCTTCACTGTCTTTTCCTGTTGCCCACCCCCTCTCCAGTTCAGTGAACTGTAGTCATCTGGGGTTTAGTTATGGGTTTGATAGGCTTTTCCTGGGTTACTCTTTTTGCTAGGATGGGAGTTTTAAATTTAAATTAGTCACTTGATCTATAAAGAAATGAATTGTTTTCCACTTAACCGTTGTGGGCTGGATTTTTTTTTCATTCATTTCTTTGTTCCTTAAATACTCATTTAGTATCTACTATGGTCAAAGGAATTGAACATACCTCTCAGCATTTTTTTCTTTTTTACAGACTTATTTATTTTAGAGTGTGGCAGGGGGGCAGAAGGACAGGGAGAAAGAATCTCAATCTCAAGACTCTCTGCTGAATGAGGAGCTTGATGTGGGGCTCAATCCAGTGACCCTGAGATCATGACCTGAGCTGACACTAAGAGTTGGACACTTAACTGACTGAGCCACCCAGGCGTTCTACACCCGCCCCCCCCCCCCGCCCTGCATTTTTAAAGATAGGTAGCAGCCTGTTCCTCTGTCCCTGGTTCTGGGACTCAGGGATAGAAGCTCAGTCATTAGACCCACAGAAGTTATTTCTGCTGGTGGTGTAGATGGATTCTTACTCAGAGTTCTTCATTCAGTTTCCTGGCATTGGTGACCCTTCCCACCCACCCATGCTTGGCTTGGTCTCAGGTTCTAGAGAAGGAGAAGAAACGAAAGAAGCGAAATGAAGATGAATCAGAGACAGAGGATGAAGAGGAGAAAAGCCAGGAGGACCAAGAGCAGAAGAGTAAGAGGTAAGGCAAAGCAAAGACATGCATTGGGGAGAGGAGTGGATCAGTACTGCTGGGGTTGACATTAACTTTTTCTTGGGAAGGGTACCTAGATCTATGGGGTTGGAGGCCAAAGACAACCTAGGCAAAGTAGAGAGCTTAACTAGCCCCTTTGTTTTTTTGTATGATGCATTTTTAAAGATTTGTTTATTTATTTTAGAGAAAGAAAGACCGTGCACGTGCATGGCAGGGCTGGGGCAGAGAGAGAAGGAGAGAGAAAATTTAGTAGACTTCCACAATGAGCAGGCATTGGGCTCAATCCTCTAACCCTGAGATCATGACCTGAGCGGAAACTAATAGTCAGATACCTAACCCACTGTGCCACCCAGGTGCCCCTGGTAGGATGCTTTTGACCTCCTTCCTGCTAAAGAAATGCTAAGTAGCAGGAGCACACTAACTCAAATAGGTTTTTGAGTATATCTTTCGGAATCCTTTCTCATGGTAACTTTTCCCCTTTCATGCCTGTGATTGAATTTCTAAGGTGGTTGGTAGAAAAAAAGAGCATTGGGTAGCATGGCCTGTTTGTGTTCTAGTTCAGAGACTTTCAGTGTCTTTTGCAAGAAAAAGTAACAGTTTATACAAATCAATTGTAATCCCTCTTTCTGAGAAACCACTGTTATGCTAGACCTGGGCCTAGCATTTTGCTTTGATTGTAGATCGTTCTAGTAATTTTTCTCTGGTCAGAGGCACAGGATGGGTTTCTTTTAATTGCTATGGGTATTTTAGGAGGAGAACTCGTCACTCTGATGCCAAGGATGGGGGCTCCTATGACCCATATGACTTTAGTGACACAGAGGAGGAAATGCCTCAAGGTGAGTGAATGTCTCCTATTGATAAAGGGGTGGTTCCTTTGCTGACTTCAGTCACTCTGTGTACTGCATTTTTTGGTGGGTTGCCATTTGGTTCCCTGCTTAGGACCCTGTATCCAAAAGGTTTGTCCCAAGAGAACCTCAGGAAACCCAGTCAAAACTTTGGAAACTGGGCTTTGCTCAGTTGTTGCTTCCTTCCCAAGGAACTGTGCTCTTTGCCAAGCCTGGCGTAAGCATCTCAGATAATGTATTTAAGGGTCTCTTGCCTGACTCAATTTCTTTCTTTTTTTTTTTTTTTAATAAATCTTTTCTTTTTTTTTTTTTAATATTTTATTTATCTATCAGAGAGAGAGGGGGAGAGAGCGAGCACAGGCAGACAGAATGGCAGGCAGAGGCAGAGGGAGAAGCAGGCTCCCTGCCGAGCAAGGAGCCCGATGTGGGACTCGATCCCAGGACGCTGGGATCACGACCCGAGCCGAAGGCAGCTGCTTAACCAACTGAGCCACCCAGGCGTCCCCTGACTCAATTTCTTAACCCTGGCTGGTTCCATAAAAACCCTAGGAAGTGGGTGCTCAGTAGGCTCAGTGAGGTGTGGGGAGTGGAGAATATTACTTTTCTGGTGTCTGTGGAAATGGCTTCACCATGTTGTCTTTCCATTATCTGTAACCATTTATCCTCTAAAGTGCACACTCCAAAGACTGCAGATTCACAGGAGACCAAGGAGTCCCAGAAGGTGGAATTGAGTGAATCCAGGTGAGTAGAAAGTTGAATGCCACATGCTACTGAGGCAAGGACTTTCTGGGGAGAGGGTATGAAAACACACTGATTATCAGTGGAGCTCAAACTTGTAGGCTCAGTAAGTTTTAGAACAGCTTATATTCTGATTTTAATTTCAAACCTAAAAAAAATTGCAAAAAAAAAGTTGCAAAAGTAGTATACAGAATTCTTTTATACCTTTACCCAGAATCCCCAGTTGTTTACATTTTACCATTTGCTTTATAAATGGTTCTTTGTGGGGGTTTTAAATATAATGTACTCAGGAGGTCACAAAGGAAGATAGTCTTGAATTGAAGCAAGGACAAAATTTTTATCTTACTATTTGGGTTCTTCTCAGTAGGGTATACACACACACACACACACACACACACACACACACACACATTTTTCTTCATTGAATTGTTCTTTGTTTTGGGATGAGAAGTTTTTACCTCTAGAGGTTCAGGAATAGTTTTACTTATATATTTTATAAAGAAGATTATTTATTTTAGAATGTGTGTATGTGTGTTTGTGTGTGCATGCATGTGCATGCATACTTGTGCACATGGGTGGGGAAAGGGGCAGAGGGAGGGAATCTTCATGCAGACTCCTGACTCTGAGCAGGGAGCCAGACTTGGGGCCGGATCTCCCCTCCCTGAGATCATGACATGAGCTGAAACCAAGAGTCGGATGCTTAACTGACTGAGTCATCCAGGCGTCCCTTATATATACATTTTTATGTTTACTGGACACCGCAGAAAACCTATGACTAAGGTTTGCTTTTTACTTTTAATACTTTGAGCATAGAATGCAGTATGTTTACTGAAGAAAATAGGAAAACATTGAAAAGTATTTAGAAAAATACTTAAAATCAATTGTAATCCCTCTTTCTGAGAAACCACTGAAATATATTTTATGTATTTATTTTTAAAAATTTTATTTATTTGAGGGCACCTGGGTGGCTCAGTGGGTTAAGACTCTGCCTTCAGCTCAGGTCATGATCTCAGGGTCCTGGAATCGAGATTGGACCTCTGCTCGGCGGGGAGCCTGCTTCCTCCTCTCTCTCTCTCTCTCTGCTTGCCTCTCTGCCTACTTGTGATCTCTGTCTGTCAAATAAATAAATAGAATCTTAAAAAAAATTTTATTTACTTGAGAGAAATAGAGAGTATACAAGCAGAGGGGAGGAGCAGAGGAAAAGGAGAAGCAGACTCCCTGCTGAGCAGGGAGCCCAACGTGGGGCTTGATCCCAGGACCCGGAGATCATGACCTGAGCTGAAGGCAGAGGCTTAACCCACTGAGCCACCCAGGCGTCCCTTATTTGCATTTTCTAATGATGGACACTTAGGTTCTATAAAACTGGTGTTTACAGTAAAACATTTTTAATATTTATCCCTGTGTACTCAGGCAAATGTATAGCTGTAAGGTTAATTTCTTGAAATGGACTCATCGGATCAAAGGATATGTACTTAAAAATTTCAGTATATATGCTGAATTGCCTTTCAAAGATGCTGTTACAATTTATATATTTTTTTTAAGATTTTATTTTAGAGAGAGTGCACATGCAAATGTGCTCAGGGTTGGGGGTAGGGAGCAGAGGGAGAAGGAGAGAGAATCTCAAGCAGATTCCTCCCTTAGCCTGACAGGGGCTCAGTCTCGTGATCCTGAGATCATGACCTGGGCAGAAACCAAGAGTAAGATGCTTACCCAACTAAGCTGCCTAGTTGCCGCCCCCCAAGTTTACATTTCTATGGAAACACCAGTTTCCCACATCTTCATACGCCTCTGATTTTTAAAATGGTATTATTTCTCAGTGTGTAGGAAGCTCTATAATAGAATGTTGGGGGATGCCTCTACTATATTAACACTTGACATAGGTCTTGCGTGAGAGTTTTTGGGTTTGTTTACTTCTCCTTCACCCATCTTTTCCTGACTTGGGCAGGTTGAAGGAATTCAAGGTGGCCCTCTTGGATGTGTTCCGGGAAGCTCATGCACAGTCGGTGGGCATGAATCGCCTCACAGAATCCATCAACCAGGACAGAGAAGAGCCCTTCTCTTCAGCAGAGATCCAGGCTGCGCTGAGCAAGATGCAGGACGACAACCAGGTCATGGTCTCCGAGGGCATCATCTTCCTCATCTGAGGAGAACTCATCTCTGAACGTTGGGGGCTCTGCCCAGAGTGTTTCTTCTGTATTTCCTCTCCCTGCTCGCATCAGTCTTTGTCTTCATTTCCTAAATAACGGTGTTAATTGAACCGAAGTTGAGAGACATGTGACAAAGCTGACCTTTGGGAATGAGTATGTGGGGTAAAGGAGAAAGAAGAAAGTGGGGGGCGCCTGGGTGGCTCAGTGGGTTAAGCCGCTGCCTTCGGCTCAGGTCATGATCTCAGGGTCCTGGGATCGAGTCCCGCGTCGGGCTCTCTGCGCGGTGGGGAGCCTGTTTCCTTTTCTCTCTCTCTCTCTCTGCCTGCCTCTCTGCCTACTTGTGATCTCTCTCTGTCAAATAAATAAATAAAATCTTTAAAAAAATAAAAAATAAAAAAAAATAAAAAAAAAAAAAGAAGAAAGTGGGCAAGGACTAGACTCTTGTATCTTCATTCGTTCATTCATTCTCCTTATTTCCCACCAGAACAAACCAAACCATTGTTCATGGTAAATAACATATAACTTCTGAGAATATGGGGGGAGCACAGCTGGTTTTTGTTTATCCTTTCCTTGTTTGTTGGCTGTTTTTTCTCTCCTGAGCACATTGGTCTGGAACAGGCTTTGGGTGGTTCTGTGTTGGTGGAGTGAAGCTCTGAAGCAAGTCATGAAGGCCAAGAAAGCTTTCTTTTCTGTAGTACCAGTTATACTTCTGAGCTAAATATCTGAGACTTTGAATAAACTTTACCTATTTTTATATTACACACATGGCCTTAATAATGTGTTTTTGTAGACATGTTTAATTTTGTTTTCCTTTAGAGCTCTGCCCTACAGGAGCTGCACCAAGTCACCACACGGTGGCAGCAGGCTGCTGTTCTGTCCTTGGGGCTTAGGTCACTCGGCAGTTTTCTTCTTCAGTGATACCAGCATTTATCAGTTAGTTGTGCAAGCCAAACTTTACTAATTTGGAATAGCTAAATGGCCGCAGAAGGCCAGTGAATGAAAATCCAAGAGAGGTGACTCTTTGGTTGCCTTTTTTGAGCTCGAATCAAAGCCCGTTCATGGAGAAGTAATACCTGGTATATCAGATGCCTCAATATTGTGAGTTCTGGCCCCTTTCAGGATCCTTGTGAAACCACTTGCACCTGGATGTTCAGCTCTTGGTCTTTTTGTGCAGAAGTGTGTAGAGGGACTTGGGTTTCATCTTTTCTGCTGTAATGCTCTCAGTAGCTTCCAAAGAACTTTTACGTTTACTTGAATTAAAAAGAAAAGTGTCCTTTATGGGGGCCTGCATCACATGAACTGGAAGCCGCTCTGTAAAGGTGGTTGTGTTGGTTTTCTGCTCTAAGATTGGTGAAGTACTTTCTTCTCCCTTTTTGATGATAGGAACACCTTACCCTGAAACCAGGGCGGGCAGAAGATGGGGAGTTCTGTTTCATCTTGATTTTTTTGCCCCCCCCCCCCAAGATGTGAAATCCAAGTCCTATTGGAAGTAATCTGGAGAGTCAGGAGAGGGCAGTGGCATCAGGAGTGGAGCAGGGAGCCTGATGCGGGGCTCGATCCCAGGACCCTGAGATCATGACCTGAGCCAAAGGCAGCGGCTTAACCCACTGAGCCACCCAGGCACCCCACCTTTCCACTTCTTGATGTTTCCCGTTCTCTGATCAGTGTGGCTCTGACTCAGGTGCTTCTTACAGGGATAACCCTTTAGCTCATGGTACTGGGTTCATCAGCCTCCTCCCAGGGACCAGGATCCGCCTGGTGTGGGCAGTGTTACCTCAGTCCTCGCAACAGCCCTGTGAGGTATGGTCATTAGGAAAATAGAGGATGAAGGTAATGAGGAGAAAGGCTCACAGAAACCAGATAGGTTATGCCCTTCTCATTTTTCCCAAGTTTTCAATGCCCAGTGATCCTAATGATTCCAGACTTCCTGAGGTCAGGTTTCCCCAAAGGCTTTGGTTAGTGGAATAAGGCAGGTGCTAGAGACCTGTGTACTGGCTGCCTCCGTACACCATTCTGGCGAGAGCTCTTTGGGAGCTGTTTGCCTCCCCTGCCAGGTCGCTCCCCTCTCCTAGGAGTCAGGTGTCACCACTTGAGCTTCAGAGTAGGGAAGAGGGGAGGTGGAGTGCTGTGCATGGGTTGCACAGGAAATCTCTTCAGAGAGCCGAGTTGGCTGAGGAAATGAGCCCTGCACTGGGAATCAAGGGCACTGCCTTTGAGTTCCTTTTCTGACATACTATGACTGAGTTATCGAGCCAAACTGGGCAAGCCACTTCCTTAGAGGGAAGTGCTTGGTTTCTTTATCTGGGAAGGGAGGTGGTTGAAATAGGTGCTCTGAGGTCCCTTCTGGTAATGTGTATGACTCTCAGCACCCAGTGTCAGGTCTACCCACAAGACACGTTCTTGGCCTTGGCACCCCTTGCATGTAATTGGCCTTGGCACCACTTGGAGGCAGGTCAGAACGAGTCTCCTAGCATCTTGTTAAATATCCTTTTTGAGGGGCGCCTGCCTTTGGCTCAGGTCATGATCCCAGGGTCCTGGGATTGAGCCCTGCATTGGGCTCTCTGTTCCACGGGGAGCTTGCTTCCTCCTCTCTCTCTGCCTGCCTCTCTGCCTTGTTGTGATTTCTGTCTGTCAAATAAATAAAATATATTAAAAAAAAATCCTTTTTGAGGGTTGTGATTTGGGGGCTTCTCTATTTTGTAATTAGAACTCTGGGATGTTTCCATTTATCTCAAGGGGTTTCATTTAATTCCTAGAAATTTTTTCAGTAAAATTTGTTTTTGTTTGACTTCATTTTAATTTGCTGAAATGTAAACCTAGTTCACTTTCTTTGTTGGGTCTGGTGCCTCAGTGATGAGTGCTGGTTTCTATCTGTCCCAATATATATATTTTAAAGATTTTATTTATTTATTTGACAAACAGAGACCATGACCCAAGCCGAAGACAGAGGCTTTAACCCACTGAGCCACCCGGGTGCCCCTATCTGGCCCAATATTAACCAGCATGTAACCCTAGCTCATTCTCTTTAGTCTTTCCTCAAGGGAGAAAATGAAGATTCTGAATTCTTTTCTGAAATATTCTTACTCTTAAGCCCTGAGTGTGTTTCCATAGCTTATAGGAGGATATTAGCCTCTGCTGAGATCTTCCATTCTAATAATTGTTCTCACAGTGTGAACTTTTGGTGGCAAGCTAAGCCTTCCTACCTTCAAGTACCAACATTTAACCTTGACAGAAAGGTCGGCTCATGCCATCTTACATATGTGTGCTACTATTCTCTTAATTTAAGTGGATGGAGTCCTGAATGAGAGCTGTAAGAAAGTTGGATAAAATATCCAAAAATATAGCCTAAAGTTGGAGTTGAACTGTGTGCATAGTTCTTTTTTTTAAAGATTTTATTTATTTGACAGAGACACAGAGAGAGAGAACACAAGCAGGGGGAATGGGAGAAGCAGGCTTCTGGCTGAGCAGGGAGCCCGATGTGGGGCTCAATCCCAGGACCCTGGGATTGTGACCTAAACTGAAGGCAGATGATTAACAACTGAGCCACCCAGGTGCCCCCATAGTTCTATTTGTTAAAATGTTACTGTGACTGGGATGCCTGATAGCTCAGTTGGTTAAGCGTCTGTCTTCAACTCAGGTCATGATCCCAGGGTCCTGGGATCGAGTCCCGCAACGGGCTCCCTGCTTGGTGGGGAGCCTGCTTCTCTTTCTGCCTGCCATTCTCCCTGCTTGTGCTCTCTCTCTTTCTGGCAAATAAATAAAATCTTTTAAAAAATGTTACTGTGATTAATAAAACATAATGGGCAAAATAGAGAACAAAAATTATTTTACTACCTTACTATAGCTATTATAATTTATTCTTGACGAACTTTAAAACCAGTTTTGAAAGTGACACCTCACAATATACCCAGCGATACCAGCAAGTTACACATGAGGCATTTAAGATTGAGATTAACAAATGATTGTAGGGATTTAAGGAGTAAGAATGTTTTGAAACTTTGAATTGAAAGTCAGAGTTCTGAAAATCCTGCAGAGGAAGTGAAAGTACATGTGACATTTAACTTGAATGGATAATAAAACACTTAGCAAACTAGAATTATCAGAGGGATGCTGTATACAGGTTCCAAGCTCCCCAACAAACTAACTCCCAGAGACAGCTACTCCATCCCCATACTTAGTGAGTGGGGCAGCCGAGAAGGGCTGGCTCTGCTGATAGCAATCATTTGTTAAGAGCTTGCTGTATATACAAAGTTCTGGCCATGTAAATCATTTCATTAAATCTTCCCTACCATCCTCTGAAATTCATTTTACTCTCTGAATTTCTCTGAAGAGGCAGTAGGCTTAGAGTGGTCAGAGAATTAGCCTAGGGCCTTCTAACTAGTAGCTGGTTAAGTCCAGGTTCAAAATCAGGGCTATCTTGGTTTTTAACTACTGTAGTTTAACCATGATATCGTGCTGCTGCCCTCAAAGGGATGAGACTACTTTAAGGAGCTGGAGGTAGTCCCAACTATGTCTGTGAGTAGAGCTGGTGTGACAGCCCAGGGACCAGTGTGCAGAGAGGAAATCGAGGACCTTCTACCATCAGTGATGCTCTTGGTAATTTGCCCTTGGAAGCCTATATAGCAATAACTGAAATTTGCTATTTCATGCCATCTCACAAAGTTTGTGCTAGGGTGGGCGCTACAGATACTGGGAAACTACGATTCTGGACCTGTTTACAATTTTTTTAAAACTAAAATAAGTATAATTTTTTTTATAAAAACAGAATCTTAGGGTACCTGGGTAGCTCAGTGGGTTAATGCCTCTACCTTCAGCCTGGGTCATGATCCCAGGGTCCTGAGATCAAGCCCCAAATTGGGCTCTCTGCTTCGCGGGGAGCCTGCTTCTTCTTCTCTCTCGCCTGCCTCTCTGCTTGCCTCTCTCTCTCTCTCTGTCAAATAAATAAATAAATAAATAAAATCTTAAAAAAAACCCACCCAGAATATTTTCATTAGAGAAACCCTAGAAAATAACCATAAGAAGTCAATAGGAGCACCTGTAATCTAGTCACCCATAGAAAATACACCTTGGGTTTTTTCCCCCAATGTATATATATACCTGTATAGTTGGGCATTTGTTGCTATTAATTTTTCATGTATTTTAATAAATATTTAATATGAAATGTAATATTTCATGTATCAGTATTAAATAATACTGTGTTGAACAGCCTGTTGCCCAATTTTTATGTACATACTTATTTACTTCCTTAGGATGATTTCCTAGAAGTATAATTGTTGGATCAAAAATATGAACATTACTAAAGTTTCAGATATGTTTCACTAAATTACTCATTTGTATCCCCACGTGTATGTATGAGGGATGCCCTTTGTCTGATACCCTCGCTGACTTTGGGTATCTTGCTCATCCCCACCAACACCTTTTTAAATTCCCCAGTTTACTCTGGTTAGGATTTAAAATTAATTTTTAAGATCTCACACTATGTACTTCTCATGTAATACCTTCCGTAGTACTTGCAATTCACTAATGGAATTGCTTTAAAAATTCTATCATTACAAACATCAAGTGCAGAGAAGGCAACTTCCCACAGCTATGTCACTGGGAACTGCACATGAAAAGTCAGCAGAGCAAGGTATCTTAAGAGCTGTCCCCGAAACCATCCGGCCTGCTCTTGTTTCCATTTATCTTGTTCACACCCAGATAAATGTGTGTAAGACAATGTGCAAAGGCTAAAAATGTTCAGAATCAAACGAGTCAAAGGCTGGTTTTATTTTTCCTCATCTTCAGAGAACAGGTAGAGTCACTCAGGTGTCCTGACTCCAGTCCAAACATCACTTAGAAGATGCGACTCACTGCAAGTCTGATCTGACAGCTGCTCTCCCACTGTGCCCTGGGCATCTTTGTTGTAAATTTCTCTCCAGCCTGTATCTGCATTACCTCTCTGGGCTTGGGGTCAGAAGCTCTGTTTTGAACTGTAAACTCTCTATTTGATAGCTGCATCGCTTTGGACAGCTGCCATGTGTTTTTTAGTCTCAATTTCTTAACTTGTGAAATGGAGACATTTATCTTATCCTCGTGCAGTTGTCTTGAGAGGCAAATAAAATCAAGTATATGAAAATGCTTCATGAGCTCTAGGGCTTTCCCCACCATCTAAGGCTATTAATATTAGAATCACTCTCCTTCCTTCCTTTTTTTAAAAAAAATTTTTTTTAAGATTATTTATTTATTTATTTGACAGAGAACACAAGCAGGCAGAGAGAGAGAAAGGGAAGAAGGCTCCCTGCTGAGCAGAGAACCTGATGCTGGGCTTGATCCCAGGACCCTGGGATCATGACCTGAGCCGAAGGCAGAGGCTTAACCCACTGAGCCATCCAGGCGCCCCACTCTCCTTCTTGACAGCACTTTGTTAAAGAGAAAAACAGCCCTGGAAGCATTGGAGAGAAGGGCCCCTTTGTTTGAAGATGGGTACTGGAGGGAATCAGGAGGCATCAGTCTGTGAGGTGGTAGTCTGTGGGAAAGCCCGCCAACCTCCATCATCAGCTGAGGGGGTTACCTCCTGAAATCTGCAATGGAAGCCAACAGCAAAGGTAAAGAGGTGCCTCCCTGCCTTAATGGCTACTGTGAGTTGAGGGCCAGGTGAAGGGGGGTACTCTGGACACATGGATTTGTAGGGCATGAGAGGTGTCATAGAATAAGAAAGTCAGCAGTGGTGTTCTCTGGGTTATTTGCTTATCATAAAACCTGGGTCGTGGACGTAAACATGCAATCTACAGGAAGCTCTCTCTCCAGCTTACATAAGTACACATGTCTGCATGTCCAAGGACCTTCTCAGCATCTATGTTTTCTCCCTGTATTTCTGCCCTTCACCTTCTTCTGATGGCCTCTTGGGTCAAATGCAGCAGAGGGAGTGGCAGAGCGAGCCTGCTAACGGGGTGCACTTGCTCTCTGCTCCATGGGCTCCGCTTTTCCTTCCCACGTCCCTTCCCCTCTCCATTCCTCCTCCTCCATCCTCCTCCCACGTGTCCTGCAGTCCCTCACCTCTGCAGCGAGGAGGCGCCCCTTGCAGGAAACCCATATCATCCCGCCACCCTACAGTGTTGCTACTCAGATGAGGGGAGCCCCGAGAGTCATCATTGTGAGTCAATCCCATGCAGGAGTGAAAGTAATACATTTCTCAGAAGGGTGGTTGTTTCGGTGCTCTTTCTCTGGTCTTCCCCCCACCCCCAAGTTATTCTCTTCTTAACCTGGATCTCTGTGGGAAACATACTTAGAATTTTTAGCATGTGGAGTCATGTGATTGTTTTCCATAGAAAGGAAAAAACTGAAGAAAAGGGCAGAAGATACATAACTGTATCCACCCACGTGTGCACACTCATAAACACCCCTACTCTCAAGACTGAGATTGCGGGTATGTTTAACTAAAATATCAATTTTTGGGGGGGGTTCACTTTTCATAGGATCCCAGATTTGAAGAGACCTTGAAGGAGGTCCAGTCTAAAAGCCCCCTGATATATGATTGCCCTCTGGAATGTCACTACCTGATATTCCCCATCATCTTGCTGTGACCTTCTGGTGACAGTCTAATTTCTCTCCATTTGAAAACTTCCAAATACTTGAAAACAATATTATGTGTCTGTAAGTTTTCTTTTGTTCAAAATAACCCTCTTTAATAATTTTTGGGGCAGCCCATCTGATCTATTAGGAATTGAGAGCAATGTGGGAAGAAAATCTTTCTTGTATACCCTCTTAGGTCCTGCACTCAGGCTCTGTAAATTAAGCTGACAAAAGACAAATTAATAGGAAAAAGGGTTTATTATTTATGTGTATGGAGGGCTTCATATGAAGAAGAGATATGAAGGACCAAAGAAGTGGGTAGATGTCAGGTCTCATTTTTTTTTTTTTAAGATTTTATTTATCTATTTGACAGAGAGAGAAATCACAGGTAGGCAGAGAGGCAGGCAGAGAGAGAGAGGGAGAAGCAGGGGTCCCACTGAGCACAGAGCCCGATGTGGGGCTTGATCCTAGGACCCTAAGATCACGACCTGAACCAAAAGCAGAGGCTCGATCCTAGGACCCTAAGATCATGACCTGAGCCACCCAGGGGCCCCTCATATTTGGTTTTAACAAAGAGTGATAAACTGTGGAGAAGTAACTAGACAAAAGATTGGATTTCTAGGGGAAGTAAATTATGGGAAGGTAGGTATATGCGGGAAACTAATAAAAGATAGAAATATTTAGAAGAATTTGTTATTCAGACTCCAGTTGGGACTTCACCGTTGAAAGGAGTTTCCTCCCATGATTAAGAGTTATCCTCCTCTTCCTCATAATGGGAGAGGGAGACGCATTTATAAAGAGAAATGTATGCCTTGCATTTAGATGGAAAGACCGGGGTGTGGGCCAGAGAGGTTTTTCTGCACATTTTATGGTGGCATACTCGGATCCCTTTCATTAGCAAGAAACTAGGTGGAAGAAACAAGGAAGAGAGCAAGGGCTCAGCAATAACAGAACATTTTGTGGAGCAGATGCTAAAAAATGAGTTTCCCTCATGTGGCAAGTTAGGGGGACTTTCTTTAATGAACTGGGCTGGGGCCACTCATTAGACTTGGGTCAGTGTTTAAGGAATTGGCAATTTAACCTAGAGCCAAGAATGGAGTGCAAGGTCATCTTTCTGGGGCTAGATTTGCCATCCCAAGTCACTGCCCCAGAACTTTGCTGGTTGTCTGTATGACAGCAGCGGGGAAGTCCAGGAGCAAATGCTGCTGATCCCTGGTTCCTGTATGACCCCGGTAGAAACAAGCTGAGGAGAAATTTTAGTGGGAGGAAGCCAGGAAAATTCGACAGCATTTGACAGACACTCACTCGGGCTTTCCCCAGGCATCGGCGTTCGGGTCTTACGTTGACTAATTCCATCCACCTCATTGCAGGAAATCAGCTTGGCTGCTGAGTAAGTGAAAGTCTGCACGAAACCTGAGTTGCTTGCAGCTAGCCTGTGGGTAGCTTGGTTAGGCCAAGCCTAAAGCAGCTGTTGCTGAATTATGACATGGAACAACCCCACTATCCTATTATTCCCTTCATCCTGCCCTCATCAAGGAACCTTATGGTTCTTAGCTATGAGGGCAGACAAGTTTGAGATTTAGGGCTCAGGTTTTCTTGTCCCAGTCACTTTTCCAGGGCACTTGACTCCGTTTCCATTTCAGAGAATGTAATGCATTAAGTGAGCCCCACTGTGATTTTACGGGAAGTCTCGTACTTCTTAAATGTTCCGTAAAGCAGTGCATCATCCCAGCCTTTCATGTAATGGGACGCTCATGTAAATGCAGAGTCAAGTTCAATAGGTTTGGGGTGGGGGCCAGAGATACTACATTTTTCTTTTTTTGTATATATTTTCAGACACTTTTCTGTGAGTGTACATTTACATGTACACTTACACATGCATTGCGTATACATCGTATGTATATGTCTCTATATACAGAGTAAAATCCTGTATCATATGAACAGTGTCTTGGTATTTTCAACAAATGTTATACAACAGAGGTATTTTTAAAGTTATTGAATTTTCTTAGAAAACAATGTCAATTCTATAAAAATTCTATCATTCTGCATGCTGACATTTACTTAACCACTACTCTACTGTTGGAAATCTAGGGCATTTTCAATTTTCCCCACTAAATATCCTTGTATGTGGCTATTTGAGTGCATCTCTATTTCTTTAGAACAGTTCCCAGGGGTGGACCTTTTTTCTTTTAGGTTTTTGCTCCATATTATTAAATGACCTACCCCAAATTATTCAAAAACCAGTCCTAACTGTAATACCTGAAAATGCCCCTTTTCCCTCTTCTCCTATTCATTTGGCATGTTTCAAAATCTATGCCAACTTGATAGGCTATGTTATCTTAGTTTAATTTGCATTACTTTGAATACTTTTGAGGTTAAACTATTTTTTCATATATTTTCTATTTTAATTTCTTTTAGTGTACACTGTTTCCTTTGCTTTTCTTTTTAATTGAGATATAATTGATAGATGACATTACATTCACTTCAAGGGTACAATTTGATATTTGTATACATTGCAAAATGATTACCGCAATAAGTATTTTTTTTAATTTTTAATTTTTTATAAACACATATTTTTATCCCCAGGGGTACAGGTCTGTGAATCGCCAGGTTTGCACACTTCACAGCACTTACCAAAGCACATACCCTCCCCAATGTCCATAATCCCACCCCCTTCTCCCAACTGCCCTCCCCCCAGCAACCCTCAGTTTGTTTTGTGAGATTAAGTCACTTATGGTCTGTCTCCCTCCCAATCCCATCTTGTTTCATTGATTCTTCTCCTACCCACTTAAGCCCCCATGTTGCATCACTACTTCCTTATATCAGGGAGATCATATGATAGTTGTCTTTCTCTACTTGACTTATTTCGCTAAGCATGATGCCACAATAAGTTTAATTAATATTTGTCAACCGAGATTCTACCTTTTTTTTTTTTTAAAGATTTATTTAGTTATTGGTGGATCAGTGGGTTAAAGCCTCTGCTTTTGGCTTGGGTCATGAGCTCAGGGTCCTGGGATCGAGCCCCACATCCAGCTCTCTGCTCAGCGGGGAGCCTGCTTCCCCCTCGTTCTCTCTCTGTCTCTCTGCCCACTTGTGGTCTCTCTCTCTCCCTCTGTCAAATAATTAAATAAAATAATAAGAAAAGGATTTATTTATTTATTATTTAGGAGAGAGAGAACATGCAGGGATGAGAGGGAGAGAATTTCAAGCAGACTCCGGGCTTTGTGCAGAGCCTGATGCAGGGCTCGATCCCGAGATCCCCACCTGAGCCAAAACCAAGGGTGAGAAGCACAGCAAACTGAGCCTGAGCCAACCAGGCGCCCTGAGATTCTGCCTTTTTAATGAGTCCCCAGGACCAAACTGAGCAGCCAGGCCATCCTGGATGATGGGGGCACAGGAGCATGCTTACTTTCTCACTGCAAGTGTTTGCTTGCTCTACTCCTGCTGCCTCTGTTTCTGAGACGGCTGTGTCCTCTCTCCACCTCACTTGGCGGCTATGTCGTCATCATGGGACTCCTTTGTACACACACAATTTTAGATCTAAGATTAATGGGAGAGAAAGCACGATGCAGCACAGAAATACCTCAAAGACTAGGCTCATGACTCTTTAAAGTTGCCCTGCTCTGTCAGCTACTACACTTTCTTGCTGGCATTCCTCATTTCTCATCCCTCCAGGGATAACTCAGATTCCTGTTATTTGTACGCATAGCACCTTCCCTCTTAGTTTCTATCCTGGAAGAATAGCATTTTCCTCTCTCTATTTACCCTGGATAGAGGAAGGCTCTATCCCTGCACCTCCCCAAAGGCCCACGGTAAGTTGTCTCCAGGGCAGAGGTGACATCTGGTCTGATACAAAATTCATGGCACGCCTGCATGAAGGAAACTATCCTGGTAATTTCCTTCTTTTTTTTGGACAGTACTTGTAATTTTCTTCTTACCCATGTTAGTTTAGGTGCCCAGGTCAGTGACTCACACAGAGTGGGCATTTAATAAATGATGTTTTTGTTAACAAGGAGATAAAACTCTGGTGCAAAAAGTTTCCAGAGTCCAGAGAAGAGATTCAGAATTTGGAACTTTCTATAGTGACCTCAACCCTGTTTCATCCAGGATTCTCCCTCGGTACCATGGGGAAACTCCTTTGCCACGTCGTTCCCTTCCCTTTTACTTTCCTTCTTCATCAACTTTGTCTCCAGTCCTCTTCCTTCATCTCTCTGCACTGCAACTCTTCACACAGGTTCATTTTTTCCTCAGAGGATCAGGAATTCTTTTTTTAATTTTTAATTTTTTTAAAAGATTTTATTTATTGCTTTTACAGACAGAGACCACAAGTAGGCAGAGAGGCAGGCGGAGAGAGAGGAGGAAGCAGGCTCCCCACTGAGCAGAGAGCCTGATGCAGGGCTCGATCCCAGGACCCTGAGATCATGACCTGAGCTGAAGGCAGAGGCTTTAACCCACTGAGCCACTCAGGTGCCCCTGTACTTTTTTTTTTTTAGAAAGAACACACACACACACACACATTGAAACACAGAGAAGAATGAAAGGAGGGCTTTTTGTATTTTTTATCCCTGTTGAACTAAGCCCCACATAATTCTTATGCCCACAGACTTAAGCGTGTGAAAATCCTGATACAATATTTTCATTGACACATGATCATTAAAAGAAGCTCTTTCTAGGGGTTCAATCAAAAGTAAAGTTGTTTTGTTCCTGAAAATCTTCACAGTGAAAGGGTGTTCCACTTAAAAAGTGGAGGGGGGGTAGGTTGCTGTGGAGTGTGATTTTCTGGAGATTCTGGAAAGCACATAATGAGTTGAAATTCAGCTTCAAACAAAATAGGTAAAAACCGAATGAAAGAATCCTGGAACTGGAAATAACGTTCTGCAGTAAAAAGAGGTAAAAAGGATTGTGTAGAGTTTGTGCGGTCTGTAGCTGTACACCTGTCACAGACGCAGTCACACTGCCACATGGTTTTCTTCAACAGGGGACGGAGAGGTCAGGTTATAAGAGGGAAGCATGGGATATGGACTCTCTAAATGATCCAGGGCTAAAAATGCAAATAAACCATGTGTGTGATTTGTTTGAATAGCCTAGGCAGAGGAAGAACTTTTATGGTCGAGGAGGAGAAGAGCTGTAAGAAATTTGAAGATGGGCATCAAAAGCCATAACGTTTTGAGGGCATTCTGACCCAATGTTCTTAACCTGTATTCAGAAGGATCTGACTAACATAAATAAGTGCTTCAGGGAAATTAGAAGGCAGTGTTTTAATATCATTCAGAGGTAAGACTGAGGTTAAAGTAAATTATATACTAATAGCTTGTGTTTAGTGAATAAGACAGTAAATGATCCTCTCAGTTTATTTTTTGCATTTAATTCCTTATTCTGTAGACCTAGTATATTGGTACTATCATTTAGTTGGCTATTTTGATAAGGAGTCAGAGCTCCGATTAAAAAAAAAATGAAAATAGGGGCGTCTGGGTGGCTCAGTGGGTTAGGCCTCTGCCTTCGGCTCAGGTCATGATCCCAGGGTCCTGGGATGGAGCCCTGCATGGGGCTCTCTGCTCAGCAGGAAGACTGCTTCTCCCTCTCTTTCTCTCTCTCTCTCTGCCTACCTCTCTATTTGTGATCTCTGTCTGTCAAATAAATAAATAAATAAATAAAATCTTTAAAAAAAAATGAAAAGAAACAGAAACGCCTGTAAAATTACTTGTTTCTATCAGTCAGTTTAGACTGGGGTAGAACACTTTGATTTGGAAAGAGAAAGAATGGGAGGTGCATAATAGTTTTTGTTTATAGCAACCTATAAACCTGCTTGGTTGACATGGTGGGGATCCCATAGCCAGGGCATGTTTGATTAGACCCTGATTCTGTTTTTGGAGAGGGGCCCACCTCCCAAGGGCACCTGTGGTTCCTGGGAGTTTTCTCCCCCCAGTAATCTCTGGCCTCATCTGAAACAGTGTTGGTGAATATACCTTCCTTGGGGCCTTACTTCCTGCTCCTGGTTGGTAACAGGACTGAGAGCTGGTTTGTGACTAACTTTGAGAACTCTCAAAAACTTAGTAAACTTTTATCTAAGTTGGTTCTTTTCATGGTATAATTCCTAGAACTCTGTATTTCTTTGCTTTTTCATTCCTGTAATTCTCTCTCCCTCTCTTGATTTAGTGGTAGATTACTAGAACTATACCCTTAAATTCTTTATTCTGAGTCCTTTTACCCAATTAAAGGCATTCACTAGATGCTTCATTTTGATTCTTGCCTATAGGAAGTTTATTTGGTTGAAAGTTTTATTGGGCATTTCTCCCTTGAAAGGCCTTTTCAGTCTTTTGTTTTTGGAGGATAGAAATAGTTGGGTGTTGTGTGTGTGTGTGTGTGTGTGTGTGTGTGTGTGTGTTTGTTTAAAGATTTTATTTATTTATTTGACAGACAGAGATCACAAGTAGGCAGAGAGGCAGGCAGAGAGAGAAGAAGGCAGAGAGAGAGGAGGAAGCAAGCTCCCTGCAGAGCAGGGAGCCCGATGTGGGGCTCGACCCCAGGACTCTGGGATCATGACCTGAGCCAAAGGCAGAGGCTTTAACTTACTGAGCCACCCAGGCGCCCTGTGTTTTTTTTTTTTAAGGCTCCAAATTTCTGGACTCTCTTCATTCTCTTCCTTCTCGTTTGTAAACTTGCCAACTCTTTCTTGGCAAATAAGCGACAGCATCTTGTCAAATAAAGACAACAGCATCTGATATACACAACTAAACTTCTGTTTTCCAATCTTTTCCTCTACAGCTCTTATTGTACCTTTAGGTTATCGCGGGTAATAATTTTCCTAACTGTTTTGCCATTGCGCAACTTGGGTCCTTGTTAATCTAGCCTACCATTGCCCCATCATTCTGCTATTTTAGCCTTTTGCTGTGGTGCTCCTCTCTTCTAGGGATCAATTTCTATATCCACACATATACTGCCAGATTATGATTGCATAGCTTGATTAGATGTACTTCTCTTTTTTTAAGATTTTATTTATTTATTTGACAGGTAGAGAGAGAGCGCAAGTAAGCAGAGCAGCAGGCAGAGGGAGAGAGAGAAGCAGCCCCTCAGCTAAGCAGGGAGCCTGACGTGGGGCTCAATCCCAGAACTCCAGAATCATGACCTGATCCGAAGGCAGCCGCTTAACCAACTGAGCCACCCAGGAGCCCCTAGATGTACTTTTTTAAAGGACAAAGTCTCTCCAATGTAAGCTAAATGTGTACATTTAACTCTCAATATCCTAGGCCTCTCATGTTATTATCTTATCAGTTAATTTGGCATATCTGATTTCCTTCCCTAACTAGATTTTAAATTCATTAAGGTAGAGACTAAAATTGCACGTCTATTTCCAGTAAGACTAGCCCTCAAAATATGTAGCATGGCTCCCTGGCACATGGTACGGCATAAAAAAATCTTGCTAACTTGAATGTTTGACCAGATATAATATTTTACCACATGTGAGGCTGTGTGTAACTCATTCTTGGAACTACAACATCTTCTTCCATCTCTTTCTGTGGGTTCTTGGACTTGGGTGTAGAGTGTCCTGGTGGTCAGTGAGTTGAGTGACGGCTCCATCTGTATGACTGAAACTCTGAAAGGTAACAGCTTGGGTCATGGGTGGTACATGGGTAGTCATGACGGGCTTCCACCATAACCAATTGTGTATTAATCATATATTCATTATTGTATCCTTAGTATTGGCACATAATTTACAGTGTAACAAGTACTTACTAAATGTTAGCCGAAATGATGATCTGGATCTTTTAATTCAGTTTGAACTTGGTGATAGCTGGTTACTAGTTTGACATCCTGGTGAGTTACTTACTTTTATCTTGATGAGGGAAAACTTTGTGATGGCTCGATATAAAAGGTCAGTTTCCGTCTTACATAAAGGGCCATTTAATTCTCCTCTGCAATGCAGCAAATCGTCTTGTGTTGAATTGGGCACTCTTTAAAGATTGTGTGTACGTATGTATGTATGTATTTGTTTATTTTAGAGAGCAAGATCAAGAGTGTGAGTAGAAGGAGCAGAGGAAGAGGGAGAGAGAATCCAAGCAAACTCCATGCTGAGCGCAGAGCCCCTCACGGGATTCGATCTCACGATCCTGAGATCATGACCTGAGCTGCAGTCAAGAGTCAGATGCTCAACTGCCTGAGCCACCCAGGTGCCCCGAATTATGTACTCTTCGTTCAAAGTGACTTGCTCCTTCTTTCAAGAGAGCTGGTGTAGTCTTCTATGCATTACGATTTGGCTCTAAATGGAGAAGAGACCACTGAAGAAAGAGAGTAACTCAATTTAATATTCTTTGAAGGGTCTATTGAATATATTGCTCTGGTAGCACAATTGATAATTAGCAATTTTGAAAACATGGCTCTTGATTTATGTGCTAGCTTCCCTGAGTTCATGGAAGGACATATCTGGCCTGGCCTTGAAAATTCTCTATATGTCGGGCTCAGGATCTTCAGTCTGGTTGGAAACGGTCAACTAGGGAACTTATCTTGAATCTGTGTATGTATAGAAAATGTACAGTTTTAATTTAGGTCATAGATTTGGGGATGTATATTTAGAGAAGGAGGCTGGTAGAGATCACTGGGGAGAAGGAACCAAAGTTACCCTAAGTCCTCAGAAAACCCTCCTAAAGCATACTCACAAGTATGAAATAGATTAATATGAGCACAGAGGTCAGAAGGAAGGGAAAGATGCCTGAGGGGATGATTCAAGGGAGCCTTCTTATAGGAGTTAAACTCCTCATTGGTCTGGGTAGTGTGTAGAGAAGAATCTGTAGGCATGGGGAGGAGAGATGTGGATGAAAGCTCATGAGCACAGAAGAATTTCAATCCGTCTTGGAGCGCCTTCCAAAGAACCCAAGAGCTGATTTCTTTTCATTTCCTCCACTTAAAGAAAATGGAGGAAAGTTTTTCAAACATGTTGTGATAGAGAAAGATAACTTACCTGCTAGAATATGCCTTGCTTTTTTATTGTACTTTAAAAAAGATTTTATTTATTTATTTGATAGAGATCACAAGTAGGCAGAGAGGCAGGTGGTGGGGCAGGGGGGGGGGGTGTGGGAGGCAGGTAGCAGGCTCCCTGCTGAACAGAGAGCCTGAGGCGGGGCTCGATTCCAGGACCCTGGGATTATGACCTGAGCCTAAAGCAGAGGCTTTAACCCACTGAGCCTGCCTTATTTATTTATTTATTTGAGAGAGATTTATTGAGAGAGATCACAAGCAGGCAGAGAGGCAGGCAGAGAGAGAGGAAGAAGCAGGCTCCCTGCTGAGCAGAGAGCCCGATGCGGGGCTCGATCCCAGGACTCCGAGTTCATGACCTGCGCCGAAGGCAGCAGCTTAACCCGCTGAGCCATCCAGGGAGTCTGCCTTTTTAAAGGAATGTGTAATTTCCCCCTGATCTTACTGGAGACAAATAACCCCCAAAACACAAACAAAAACAAACAAACAAACAAAAAAACCCCCTGTTAATTTAGAAGTATCTGTGTATCCCTAAAATACGTTACCAGACATATAGTATATACTTAATAAAACTTTGTTGACTTAAATGGAACAGAGAAAAATTAACTTTCTGTAGGTCATTAAAAATTATGTTAGAGCATTCAAAGGCTCTACTTGCTAATTCATTTCTGCTAAAAAAAAAAAAAATCCTCAGTCAGCATGGCCAAGACAATGGTCAATTATATGTTTTATGAAAATTATTACTTATTAAGCATAAGTAGGATTTTAAGCATGGGATTAAAATAGAATTTGTTCAGGGAATCTATGAAGCTACCTGAGGATATAATTCTGAATCTCTTCCTGATGTCATTAATTTCTTTGGTTTTGTTTTCCCATTTATAAAATAGAGCTAAAAATAGTCCTCTCATTTAATACCAAGGACCCTCTAAGGATGACATATCTCCCTCTTAAATTGTGGTTCATACCGCATGACTGGAAAGTAGAACATAGGGTGCGTGACAAGAGTCGTTAGCCATTTGGGGAAGAACATAAAAGATCATGGCAGCAATTTGTAATTTGGTTCATCTCTGTAGTAAGTTAAGAATTTTGCTATAATTTGAGGACAAGGAGGGGTGGAAGAAAAGGAAGATTTGGTCCTTTTTCCGTCATCCCCTTTTAGGGTCCCTCTCTGATTCCCCTTCAGGAAGTGGAATAGAAAAAAAAAAAACCTACATTCGTCAGTAACTCTGGGGTAACCACAACTAAGACAGTAAGGAGGTCAATCGAAATAAGGACAGTGATTGGTATAAAACCGACAGGTACTCTCATTGACACAGCACAGGCATATACAGGGTGACACACACACAGGAAGAATTTACTACACAAAGCAGGCAACCAGAGCAAAACGATGATGCCCTTCCTGCGCAACATGGCCATGGTGAGTAAAAATAATTCTTTCTTTTGCAGCTGTCATCCCTAGGGTTTCAGGAGAGCAGATTCCTCGGGAATTAGGCCTGATTGGTGTCTTTATTGGGGACATTTCTTAAAGGCAGAACTGACTTTAATTTTGACCCCTGTCTGGTGGAGAAAAAGAACAAATACCTAGAAGTTATAATGAGGTGCAAAACATAGGTCTTCATAGGGTGGCTTTTGCATGGGTAGCTGGTAACTCACGTCCGGTGTGGCAGAGACAGGTGGACATGGTCTCCCCTGCAGCCACCATGATAGACTTAGATTGGTCTGAAACTCTTAGCTCATCACGGGGACTTCCAGCCTTTTAGGATAGTACATATGTATTTTTGCCGAGGAAAGTGCAGTTCCAAAAGCTTTAGTGATTCCCTTAAGACTACAAGGAGACAGAATGCCCAGGATGAAGGAAGTGAAACCCCTCAGTACTGAACTTTGGAGAGCTCCCAGAGGAGGGAAAGTTGTTATGTCTCAGAGAGCTGATGAATTTTGCATTGTTTCATTCCTCATGGAGGAGGAGATAGAGATGTTAGTATGATGGAAATCTACTTCTCCTGGGTTTAGAATCTCGCCCGGCATTAGTCAGGTACAGACTGGGAAGAATATAATGTAGAGGAGCCTTGAAAACAGGGCTTGAGAAATTATATGCCATATTTTGGGCTTAAATAGTCCTCTTTTTTTCCCTCCATTTACAAGTCCTATAACTTAAAAGAGCTTGGATTTCATAAAAGGTCATGGCATATGGTGATGTTAGCACTATGTTATATTTATGTATTGTAGAGAATATCAGAAATGCAGCAAAGTGCAATAGTTAGGAAACACAGGCTTTGGTCAGACAGACCTGGCCCCTCTACTTAGTAATGTGGGATTTGGGATAAATTACTTAGCTGCTCTGTGCACAATCATTCCCTTAACTATATAGGGGAATAATAATGGCATTTCCCTCAGAGGTTTTCTTGGGAGATTAATTGATATCATTGAAAATGACTAAATCTGATATGTACTCTGAACTGGCTTAGTTTTTAGTTAAATTGTTCATTTTAATATATTAACCAACAAGGATAGAGAAAGCATGCAATGTATTAAATATTATTATTAATAATATTATTTTTTTTTTTCCTCTGAAACTCTTGCCAACCGAGGGAAGTAGATTGGGACTACTTTCTCCATCATACAGATGAAAAACAGCTCAATTAGACCAAGTGATTTAACATCACTGGGTACTGTCCGTAAGAACTGGGATGTGAATCTAGGTTTACCAACATCCAGTACAGTATGCTTCTCTTTGAATGGTTCAGAGACAAGATTCCTGAATTTGAAGACATTGTGTCTAAAAGAATCTGTAGGATAGCTTTTTTAATGGCTTAACCAAAGCCATTTCTGTTTCTGGTTTGTTTGAGGTACTCTGTTGGGCCATCTGCAAGAAACATGACCGTGCAAGGGCATTAGAATAGGATTAGACGGTGAGAGGTGCACGCTGGTTGGACATATTCAATAAGTAGTTGAGGCAAATTCCTACAGGCCTAGAAACTGGCCAGGCTCTGCAGCTCATTCCTACCCAGGGGTCAGCACACAGGACAGAGAAGTTCAGGAGACAAATACTCAGATGGTCTCACGTGAGCTTGCAGTAGAGTCAGGCTGTCAATGTCCTGATAGTGCCCACCTTCACTGGTGTGTTCTCTTGCCTCTGTTTCCTGTTGTACAGATTAGGAGTGATACCTATTTATCTGCCTCATAGGTGACCTATAGGAATTCATATCTATAAGATGCTCTGAACCTTTCAGAGAAGAAGTGCTGTGTATGTCATTCTTAAGAATCAGCAAGAGCCATATCAAAGCCTCTGGTGCATAACCACTAAAATCTACAGTTTCGGATCAAAAGCTTTGTGGAGAAAACTAGAGTGATTTGCAGGCATCATCTGACTTCCTGATAAAGAGCTCTGTGACCTCCAACATTTATGCAATTATGACACAGCTGCCACATTGCTTACAATGCGTGGCTCCTCCTGAGGGATAAAGCTAGGATTAAACATCATGAGTGGCTCTATCTTGATAATAATAATGGACTTCAATAGCAACCGTACTGACACCTAGGTTTGAGTCCCCCAACTGGTACCAACAGGCTAGTGAACCCAACCAAGCTGTTTGTTGCTTACCAGGCATGACTCTCACTGGTCTCATTGGGATAATTAATGCTAGCTCTACCTACCTGGTGAGAGAGTTGTGAGAATCTAGTATTCAAAGATGTGAAGGTGTGTTCTAACACACTCTAAGAACACAAGAAAATATAGTGATTTGTTAGACATATGGAAATGATTGCTGAATCATATCACCTAAAGATACAGTGACTTTAAAGCTTTGATAATGAAAGCTAGAAGTGACTCAGTGCATTTGATACTGAAGAGGAAAGAGGAAACACACAGAAGGAATTTCCTTAAGAAATCAAAGGAAGTGATTGGAAGGCTTGGGAAGCTAAGAACCTCTGGTCTAAGTATGTATCTTTAAACTTTTTGAATTTATTTCTTAGTGCTTTGTCCTAACAGAAGATGCATGCGGGCAAATTCCACATCTTCCCTGTCCATTGTACATCATCAGACAAGGTCGACCTACTAGCCCTCCGTGCTTAATCCTTACACATGCTGGCAGTGCTTTTCCTCCCTTATGTGGATGATATCATTTAATCTTTACATTTTCTGGTGGAGAAAATTGAATCTCAGCTAGTCAGAGTCCTGACTGAGTTACAGACTCAGGACATCTGACTTTATTTATTTTTTTTATTTAAAAATTTTTTAAAAAAGATTTTATTTACTTATTTGACAGAGAGAAACCACAAGTAGGCAGAGAGGCAGGCAGAGAGGGAGGGAAGCAGGCTCCCCGCTGAGCAGAGGGCCAGATGCGGGGCTTGATCCCAGGTCCCTGAGATCATGACCTGAGCCAAAGGCAGAGGCCTAACCTACTGAGCCACTCAGGTACCCCATGGACATCTGACTTTAGAGCATGTGTCCTGAGTTACCACATACAGAGTCAAGAAAAAGTTGAGTGAATGAATGATTGTAGCAGATGAAAATAGATAAGTGCCCATTATCTGAAGGCAAATCAGCTTACTTCAGGCTTATCAGAGTCGATCTTGCTTTCAACTTCTTTTTAGTATCAGCTACCTTCGTACAGGAAATTGACACCGTGACCTTTCTGCATACTCTTGTCATTTTTTACCTCTAACATCTGCAAAATATAAAAAGGAGGTCCTTTAAACAGAGATGTCTAATCACCCCTCCCACCTTAATCTGTGGAAGGTATGAGCCTGAATAACACTGAACCCGGAGAATGAAAGCAACTCAACTTCAGCTCTTATTTATTCTGCATTATTATTATTTTTTAAATATTTTATTTATTTATTTGACAGAGAGAGATCACAAATAGGCAGAGAGGCAGGCAGAGAGAGAGAGAGGAGGAAGCAGGCTCCCTGCTGAGTAGAGAGCCCGATGCGGGACTCGATCCCGGGACCCCGAGATCATGACCCGAGCCAAAGGCAGCGGCTTAACCCTCTGAGCCACCCAGGTGCCCCTCTTCTGCATTATTTTGAGAGATGGTGATGGTCTTTGTCCATCCTCAGTAAGTGGTGATGGTGGGGTGAGCAGAACGTGGTTGCAACAAAGGGGAGCTGGAGAGATTTGTAGCTCTTCTTTTAGCTAGTTCTTCACAGAGCACTTTCTTTCCTTGTGCATTCCCGTAACACCAAAAGACCAATATTTCGATGTAAGTATAAAGAATATATGTTTTAGAGCTAAAGACAAGTAGTTTCCATATTCTCTGTTGTTGTGCATCATTAATGGCCCTGCTTCTTTCAGGGAGTGTAGATAATCAGAACTTGGCTGCAGTTGGTTTTGTGCAGTGTTTTTCTTAATGTTTTGAATTGAACTGTATTGCTTTGTTCATTCATTCACTCACCTGCTCTTCCATTCATCCAGAAAGTATTTGTGGAATACAGGTTCTGTGGTATGTTCTCCTGCAGGAACTTATAATCCAATGGGTGCCTGTCTGACCTGGACAAAAGTAGTACATTTCCAGACAATAAAGACATGGTACTTGAATGCTGTGGCATTCAATGCTAAATGGCAAGTACTTTATGATTTAAGGAAAATGAACATATTTCTAAATGAATGACTTTAGAGAGACAGTTCCTGGAGAAGACCACCTTAGGGTGAGGCCTTGATGGGAGGGTAGGATTTGGATAGGTAGAGGTGGGACTGTGTATTCTAGGTGGAGGGATGGCTGAGAGGAAGGATTTTGTGGAGAATTCATGAAATATTAGTTTGGAAATAAAAACAAGAACTATCAGGCACCTGGGTGGCTCAGTGGGTTAAGCCTCTGCCTTCAGCTCAGGTCATGATCCCAGGGTTCTGGGATCGAGTCCCACATTGGGTTCTTTGCTCAGTGGAGACTGCTTCCTCCTCTCTTTCTGCCTGCCTCTCTGCCTACTTGTGATTTCTCTCGCTGTGTGTCAAATAAATAAATAAAATCTTAAAAAAACCCAACTATCATTTATTAATCCTTTATTAGATAAATTTATAGGTGGTTTATATAGAATATTACATTTAATCTTGTGAACATTATCATAAAGCAATTATTATAATCCAGTTGGAAAGAAGAGAAACCAGAGGTTCAGTAATGAGGCCAGGTCGAGATTTAAACCCAGTCCCAGATCCTGATACCTTTCTGTTCAACTGTTGAAGAGCTCTCAGACTGTGGGAGGCTCAATCACCAGGATAATGAGTTTACTACTCAGTTTGGCACGCTGGTATCTTCATGTGTGACTGTTCCCATTTTCAGGTGAGGACCTGACGTTCAGAAAGAAGCTGTGGGCCCATAAAACACTGGGGATCCTGAGTTCAGATAAAGCATGGGGTGCCCCTTGCCAGCAAATGACACCTGAGTCCCTAACCAACTCAACCTTCTCTATTTTCTAGGTCAAGTCCCTGCTCCTGGTGATGTTGGGGCTCACCTTCCTGAGGGAGGTCGCAGCTTGGAAAAACCCCAAAGCAGGGGATGCCGCCCTGTGCCCTCCTCTGGAGGATAACAGTGTGAGGGTTGACATCCGCATCCTCAGGCAAAACCGGGGTATCTCCATCTCAAATTTCCAGAACCGCTCCATCTCCCCCTGGGACTACAAGTAAGTGTAAATGAGACTGATATTCACATTCTTTTGAAAAATATGTTAATTTATTCTTATGTAGAAAATTTAGAAAATATAGAAAAAAGGTAAAAGCCCTAATATTTACTCTTAAAAACAGAAATCCCACTTTGCTCAGGAGCTGACATTTTTTCCTGCTGTTGTGGGGCTAGGTCCTCCTAGGTGGCCAGAGGTCCTGCTATTTTCTTTCCAACTTCTCATCGGCACTCTGCCTTTTCCTGCCTCATAAAGCCCTATGCTGGAATTGACAAACTTTCTGGGTTGGAAGAGAGGGCTCTTTAAAGCAGCCCACATAATGATCCCTGCATGGGGAGAAGTGGAAACCAGAAATGTCAGTATGGAGTGATTCACTCAGATTAGACATCAGTCTTCAAGGAATGGGGATGAGGGTAGAATGGACAAGAAAGGACAGTTTGGGAAAGGGAAAGCAAGACGGGGATGGGGTGTGCAGGGTACCCTCCCATGGTACTGTCTGATGTGTCAGACCTGAGACTACCAAGCACCCATCTATACGCTCCAAATAGATGTATGAAAACAGATTCCAGGGACAATTACAAGTGCTTTAGGGGCTGCCTGCATGGCTTCCTACAGGAAGGGAGTGGGTGTAGTGGCAAATTGGCTGGCATGACTTTACTGCCTTTGAGCCTAGCAGAGGGGGGACTATGAAGGGAGAAACTGAGAGAATGTGCTGGATTCACAGATGTCTGGGGCTTCGGTTTTCTTTCCAAGCAGCAGGCTTTGTAGATTTCATATTAGATATTTACATTTACGAGTGATCCATATATCTAGGCAAAGGATGAGTAATAATTATCATAATGACAACAGTGTAACGAAAAATAAAAGGTCTGACATTTATTGGATGCCAGGACAGAGCGTTTCCCGTGCATTTGTATCATTGAGGATCCTCAAAAGTCCGAAGAAAACAGACCTGTGAGAATTCCCATTTTAGAGTGGAGGAAACAGGCTTAGGCAGTTAATCACCTGCCAGCGGGTGGTGGATGGATCCAGGTCATCTGGCTGCAGTCCTGGACTGCTCCTTCGGAAATGCCTCCCTGCAGGTGAGCGCCCAGCACCGCGGGGCGCTCACATTCGCCCATTTCCTTCTCCCTCGTCTCACCATCTGCTTTTGTCCGCTCCCCTCCCCGTAGCATCACGCAGGACCCCCACCGGTTCCCCTCGGAGATTGCGGAGGCCCAGTGCCGGTACTCCGGCTGCGTCAATGCCGAGGGGCAGGAAGACAGCTCCCTGAATTCAGTTCCCATCCAGCAGGAGTTCCTGGTCCTGCGGAGGGAGCCCCGGGGCTGCTCTCGCTCCTTCCGGCTGGAGAAAGTGCTGGTGACGGTGGGCTGCACCTGCGTCACCCCCATCGTGCGCTCTCTGAGCGCCTGAACGGCCGCCGGCTGAAGCAGCCCTGAAATGCTAGTCCTTACCCAGCGCTCTGCAGCAAGTCCTCTGTGGTCCCAATCCTCTCCACTTCATCAGCCTCTAGATAAGACCTGCGCGGAGTTCTCAAAGCTCCGTCTTACCTATAGTGTCAACTTTTGGGGGCGCTTCTGAATCAGAATCTGGTCCTGAGCTGTTCTGCGGTCCCAGACCCTTGCAAACGGATGCAGGAGAAGGAAGGATGCTTGTTTGTGCATCCTAGCCCTGCCCTCACTGTGACTCCGTGCGGTTCCCCGGGGAATTCTGTTGGTAAATTCTGTTCTGTGGGGATGAAAATGCAGAAAACGTAACCACGATATGAGCGTGTGGGAGGGGCTGTGCGGGGCGCGGTGGCATGGGAGGGATGGGGTAAGGATCTAGCACACATGTTTATTAAGATTTGCTACATAGAGAGGCTGGCTTCACGCTCCTATTTGTAAGGAAACTGTCCATCTATTTATGATATTATATAAAATTTTAGGAGAAAAAGTAATATATCAAGTATTAATATAATAAAGTATTAATGACTGAAAAACGCTTCAGGTGTTTGTTTCCAATCTTGGCTTGTACTCACAAAGCTTGGGGCCCTCAAGATTTTGAAATTCTAAATACTTGTCATTTGTTTTTCATAATTTCTCATCAGTTCCTCATGAGAGGACTACTGTGTCATTTTATTATTGTTATTTTTATCATTCCTGTGTGTGTACGTGTGTGATCTTGGGGACTTCTTTCCTCAGTTTTACTGACATAAATTGGCAAATAATATTATGTAAATTTATAATGTACAGCATGATGACTGCCTCTCTCTATAGTGAAGTGATTTCCACAATAAGGTAGTTAACTCTTCCATCACCTCACACTGTTACCTGTGTGTGTGTGTGTGTGTGTGTGTGTGCGCGCGCGCGTTCATGTGTGTATAGGGAGAACATTTACGGTCCGCTTTCAGCAAATTTCAAGAATACAATTTAGTACTGATAACTATAGTCACCATGCTACACATTAAATTCCCAGGACTTATTCATCTTATAAATAACTTTGTACCCTTTGACTACCATCCCCCCTCCATTTCTCTGCCCCCAACCCCCAGTGTCTGGCAACTACTCTTCTATGCTCTGTTTCTATGAGATAGTTATTTTAATATTAATGGTGCTTGGGGTTCCATGGAGAATTAAGGGAAATGGTGTAAACAGAACTCAGTTTCTCTGGAAACTCTTTACTGCTCCATGCTCCTGGCTGTAGTATATTACAAAGTGAACATTTATTGGCCACTGTGCTTGTCACCAGAGATACAGAGACAAGTAAGAAATGCATATGGAAGGACCACAGTGTTGCGACTGGCCATCCATAGAGTCCCTAGTCATTGGAGCCATGCAATCCCTTTACATCTGCCTCATTCTGACTTCTGGGACCTTTAGGGTCACTGGTTGTCGTTCATCAATATCTTCTGCCTCTTGGGGGCACAGGAGCTTCCAGAATCTGGTCTTCATGCCACTCAGGAGAAAACTCAGAGGTTCCCTTGTCCCTCACTTGCTTCTATATGGCACAGCACATTTCCCCCTTAATGCTACCTTTGGCTCAGAATACCTCTGCATTGCCAGTACTTTCCAGGTCTGAGGGAGGAAGTGGGACATAAATCCTCATTCGCCCCTGAAACTTGTCTTGAGGATAGGCAGGGGGTTGAAGTCTGACTCCCATTTTTAACTCTAGTGTGGGTAATTTTTTTCTAGTCTAGGTGAAAGGGGGAATGAAGGAGCTCGTAGGCTGACTCTTCATCTCTTGATGAAGAATTCTTTTGCTTATGATATAAATACTGATATTTAAATGTTCAGGCTCTTGAAATCTAGAAAACATTTTTTAAAAAGATTTTATTTATTTATTTGACAGACAGAGATCACAAGTAGGCAGAGAGGCAGGCAGAGAAAGGAGGAAGCAGGCTCCCTGCTGAGTGGAGAGCCTGATGCAGGGCTGGATCCCAGGACCCTGAGATCATGACCTGAGCCGAAGACAGAGGCTTTAACCCACTGAACCACCCAGGCACCCCTAGAAAACATTTTCTGTTGTAGCTATCAGCTTCATAAGTTTGGTATGAATCTCACAAGTCCATTTTGGTGCTCCTATTTGTGCAATGAATTCTCTCTCTGTTGATGTCACCAGTAATTGCCCTATCCTGAGGATAGATAGTACATTAAAAAAAGCCTCTGTGTCAGTGGTAGGAGAAGTATAAAGAGGAAGGGAATTGTAGAGGGAAAAATTACACCTCCAAGGGTATCGAGACATTACCTTGTCACACATGTACAGATGTTATCTCAAAACAATGTGCTAAATACTATGATCATGGTATGAAATGTTAAGAAGTCACAGAGAACGACCGCTATCTAGGAGATTTCAGAAAGGAAAAGACATGCTGAGATGAACACCTGTTGGTCTAGTGGAAAATGGGAGAAGGGCTTCCATACCTCAGGGAACAGTGTAAGCAAACACAGAGACACAAAAAACCCTGGCATGTTAGGGGAACAGCAAGTAGTTCCACATGCCAGGGATAGTGTGGACATGGTGGGGAACACGTAATAAATATTTCTTGAAAGAATGATTGAATGAATGATCGTGGCAGTAGGCAAAGAACAGTAGGCAAATAGCCCACTTATGAATGTTTTTGGGTACTGTATTGCAGATAAGATAAGAGCAGAACTGTATCTTACCATTTTGGTAGTAGGGAATGAAAGGGATGAGAAAGCTGAGGCCGGTTAGAAGACCAGAGAGGTGAGTTTCTCTCCTGTGGTGGGTTCACATTGTTAGAGCTGGATGGGCCCCTGCTGATCACCTGGTGGAACTTTCACATTTGTAGATGAGGCCCGGAGGAATTAGGTGACTTGCTCAAGGTCACCTGAAGTAGTTAGTGGCAGAAAGGGGCTCAATGACTCCAAGTTCATGACTCTTCATGTTGGGTTTGCAGCACTCGATAATGTTTTCAGTAGATCCCTGTTTCAGTCATTTCTCTGTGCAGCCTAGGTAGGACCAGGGACAGAAGTACCTGTACATTCCATACCTCCAACTACGTTGCACATGGTGCCCTCTGGGGTCTAGGGCCTGAATTACAGCATGCTTTGAGGCCTGGCTGTCATTCAGGAAATTGCACATTGTCTCCAGCTCACAAGGTGGCACACAGCACCCGTGCGTAAATGGCTCCCTTAAGGAAGAGTCTGTCTTTGGCTGGCACTGGAGACAGTGCTGAGGTGGAATGAGCAGCCTGTCTTCTTCATTGCTGAGTCTGGCTTCTTGGGACTAGAGGTCCTTTGTTTTGAATGCAGGGGAAAGAGTCCATGTTGAGTCGTCCAGATGTGCTGCATTGCCATCAGAATGTGTAGAGAGACAAACTTCTCTTTCCACTGGAACTTGAAAGCATAGTCTTTTGATATCCAGTTCTTATATATGATAGCTTGGCTGTGGGGAAATACATATTCTCTCTCTTTGTCTTTCCTTTCCTCTCCTTCTCTCCCTCCCCTACTCCCACATCCAGATAAAAATCACCTATGGTTTTAATGCTCCCTGGGAGAAATTTCACTTGTAATTTACAGTGAGAAAAATGGTTACAAAATTGGTTTTCTTTTTCTTTCCTTATTTTTTCCTTTCTAATGGAAGAAGTGGTAGGAAAAAAATGCATTTAATACTTACATAGCTTTTGGCTTTGAATCCTGGTTCCACCATTTTTTAGTTATATGAATTTAGGCAACTTTGTCCTTCTGAGACTCAGCTTCTTCATATGTTAAATGGGGAATAATATCTATTTTAAAGAGTAGAGTGTAAAGTAATTGAAATAAAGAAAGAACGTTAAAGACTTAATACAGTACCCAGAAAATGCTAGGTACATAGTACCTGGTAGTCCTTATCTCAGCAAGTACAGAATTTATGTTTCCCATTTGCTTGGCCCTGAGAAACTCACAGCCAACTTCTCTGCTTAAATACCACAGCTATATTATTCCTCATAGTTATTAAGTTTATGCTCTCCATTTAATCTCTATATACACACATATGTAATTTAAGGTGGTTTAAACAAAATATCTATACATTGTTAATATTATTATATAGATCTTTTGTTCAATCCACATTAAGTTAATTTGACAGGAATAGAGGGAGCTATAGATTTGAGACATTAAAAAAGAAAATTCCCCATTAGCCCCAAGGGTTCATTATAGTCTATTCCCCTGATACAAATTGGAAGAAAAGCATTTTTTGGTTCAATGAGTTCCAGGAGTTGTACATGTTCAGCTGGATTTCCCTCAGGAAGTCAAGGAAGTCAAGAATTAAGTCAGGAAGTCAAGAATTAAGAATGATTACATTTCTTTCATATGTCACTGGAAGTTCTCAGGATTAATCTTGATTTACAAAAAACACTGGAGACCCACTGCTCATTCTCTTGCCAGAAATATATATCTATTTACTAGTACCAGATGCACAACTGTGGTCTTGTGATTTTATAATAGGGACTATGTGAAGTGTTTAAAAACCGTGATGTACTGGGGTGCCTGGGTGGCTCAGTAGGTTAAACATTGGATTCTTGATTTCTGACTCATGATCTCATGGTTCTGAGTTCAAGGCCTGCATGGGGCTCCATGCTGGTCAGGGAGCCTGTTTAAGAGTCTCTCTCTCTCTCTGTCTGGAGGGGAGGAGCAAGATGGTGGAGGAGCAGGAGATCTAAATTTCGTCTGGTCCCAGGAGTTCATCTAGATAGTTATCAAACCATTCTGAACACTTACAAACTCAACAGGAGATCAAAGAGAAGAAGAGCAGCAATTCTAGGAACAGAAAAGCAACCACTTTATGGATGGTAGGATGTCTGGAGAAGTGAATCTGAGGATATATATGGGAAGAGAGACCTCAGCGGGGAAGGGTTGACTCCTGGTAAGTGGTGGAGTAGCTGAGCACAAAATCAGAACTTCTAGAAGTCTTTTCCATTGAGGGACATCACTCCAGAGGCTAAGCGGGGGGTGGAGCCCTCGTGGGGACTGTATGGTCTCAGGACCCACAGGATAACAGAAAGACCGGGGTGTCTGAGTGTGGCAGAGTTCCCATGTATCAGAGCGGGGAATCCAGCTGTAGAGACGGAGCCAAGGAGTGAGCTCTCAGGTCAGGGTGACCTTAAACTGTGATCCAAGGCACAGTCAGACTATTGCTCATTGAGCAGGGACCTCACAAACAACAGATCCAGGGACACCCCCTCCTTCCTTCCATGGGAGGAGTGGCATGGGAGCATGCTGCAGGAATCTGCTGGGTTTGAAGACTCAGTCAGAAACACTCAGTCTCAGACTGGGTGAGCTCAGAGCGTGGCTGGAGACCAGGGAGACAGGAGGGATTGACTGTTTTTCTGGGAGGGTGCACTGAGGAGTGGGTGTGAGCTCTCAGCTCCTCCAGGGTGGATATTGGGAGGCTGCTATTTTCATTATCCTCCTCCAGAACTCTACAGAAAGCATTCAGGGAACAAAAGCTCCCAAGAGTGAACTCCAGATTTCTTAGCCCAGCCCCTGGCAAGTGTGGAACAATTCTGCCTCAGGCAAAGACAATTGAGAATCACTGCAACTTGCCCCTCCCCCCAGAAGATCAGCAAGAACATCCAGCCAAGACCCACTTTACTGATCAATGAGAACTGCAAAACACCTGTGCTAGGAGAATATAGCACACAGAATTCATGGCTTTCCTCCCATGATTCTTTAGTCCTTTAAAGTTAAATTTTTAAAAATTTTCATTATTTTTTCTTCTTCTTCTTTTTTTTTTTTTGAAAATTTCCTCTTTTCTATTTTAACCAACATCTTATCTTCTCAATACCTTTTAAAAAATCTTTTTAAATTTTCATTTTTAAAGTCATATTCTATCCTTTCATTGTATTTAACATTATTTTTTGTATACATATAAGTTTTTCTTTCTTTAAAATTTTGGGATGCAGTTCCTTCTTTTTATTTTTTTAAAAGATTTTATTTTCTTGAGAGAGTGAGTGAGAGATAGCATGAGAGGGGAGAGGTTCAGGGGGAGAAGCAGACTCCCCACTGAGCAGGGAGTCTGATGCGGGACTTGATCCTAGGACTCTAGGATCATGACCTGAGCTGAAGGTAGTCACTTAATCAACTGAGCCACCCAGGTGTCTGGGATACAGTTTCTTCTAACAGAACAAAATATACCCTAAATCCAGCAAATGGCTTTGTTCTAGGCTCCAGCATGATCACATTCTCTCCTTTTCTTTTTTTTTTACACTTTTTCTTTCTTTTTTAAACCAACTTCTTATCAATTCCTTTTTAAAAATCTTTTAAAATTTTTATCTTTATAGTCATATTACATCCTTTTATCATGCTTACCTTTATTTTTGTATATATATAAGTTTTTCTTTCTTTAAAATTTTGGGAGGCAGTTTCTTCTAACAGACCAAAATACACCCCAAATCAAGTGTGTGACTCTGTTCTATTTGCCAACCTAATCATATATATATATATATATATATATATATATATATATATATATATATTTCCCCTTTCCTCTCCCCGCAGTTTTGGGTCTCTTCTGATTTGTTTAGTGTATATTTTTGGGGGGTCGTTGTTACCCTATTAGCATTCTTTTCTCTCATTCATCTATTCTTCTCTAGACAAAATGACAAGGTGGAAAAACTCACCTCAAAGAAAAGAATAAAAGGTAGTACTGACAGCTAGGGACCTAATCAATATGGACCTTAGTAAGATGTCAGACCTAGAGTTCAGAATGACAATTATAAAGATGCTAGTTGGGCTTGAAAAAGACATAGAAGATACTAGAGAATCCCTTTCTGGAGAAATAAAAGAACTAAAATCTAACCAAGTCAAAATCAAAAAGGTTATTAATGAGGTGTGATTAAAAAAATGGAGGCTCTAACTGCTAGAATAAATGAGGCAGAATAGAGAATTAGTGATATAGAAGACCAAATGATGGAGAATAAAAACGCTGAGAAAAAGAGAGATGAACAACTACTGGATCATGAGGGGAGAATTCGAGAGATAAGTGATAACATAAGACAAAACAATATAGAATAATAGGGATTCCAGAAGAAGAACAAGAAAGAGAGAGAGGGGGGAAGAAGGTATATTGGAGCAAATTATAGCAGAGGACTTCCCTAATTTGGGGAAGGAAGCAGGAATAAAAAACCAGGGGCACATATATCAATAGAATATCAATAAAAATAGATCAACACCCCATTATCTAACAGTAAAACTTACAAGTCTCAGAGACAAAGAGAAAATCCTGGAAGCAGCTCAGGAGAAGAGGTCTATAACCTACAATGATAGAAATATTATATTGGCAGCAGACCTATCCACAGAGACCTGGCAGGCCAGAAAGAACAGGCATGATATATTCAGAGCTCTAAATGAGAAAAAAAATATGCATCCAAGAATACCGTATCTAGCTAGGCTGTCATTGAAAATAGAAGGAGAAATGAAAAGCTTCCAGGACAAACAAAAGTGAGAAGTATTTAAGAACACCAAACTAGCTCTACAGGAAATATTTAAAGGGTCCTCTAAACAAAGAGAGAGCCTAAAAGTAACATAGACCAGAAAGGAACAGAGATAATATACAGTAACAGTCATCTTATGGGCAACCCAATGGCACTAAATTCATCTCTTTCAATAGTTCTCCTGAATATAAATGGGCTAAATGCCCCAATCAAAAGACACAGGGTATCAGAATGGGTAAAAAACAAGACCCATTGATATGCTATCTGCAAGAGATTCAATTTAGGCCCAAAGACACCTCCAGATTTAAAGTAAGGGGGTGGAAAAAAATTTACCACCCTAATGGACATCAAAAGAAAACTGGGGTGGCAATCCTTATATCAAACAAATAAGATTTTAAGCCAAAGACTATAATAAGAGATGAGGAAGGATGCTATATCATACTTAAAGGGTCTATCCAAGAAGAAGATCAAACAGTTTTAAATATCTATGCCCCTAACATGGGAATAGCCAATTATATTAACCAATTAATAACAAAGTCAAAGAAACACATCGACAATAATACAGTAATAGTAGGGGACTTTAACACCCCCCTCACTGAAATGGACAGATCATCTAAGCAAAAGATCAACAAGGAAATAAAGGCACTGTGAACCAGGTGGACACACAGATATATTTGGAACATTCCATCCCAAAGCAACAGAATACACATTCTTCTCTAGTACACATGGAACATTCTCCAGAATAGATCACATCCCGGGTCACAAATCAGGTCTCAACTGGTACCAAAAGATTGGGATAATTCCCTGCATATTTTCAGACCACAATTCTTTGAAACTGGAACTCAACCACAAGAGGAAAGTTGAAGAGAACTCAAATACATGGAGGCTAAAGAACATCCTACTGAAGAATGAATGAGTCAACCAGGAAAATAAAGAATTAATGTAATTCATGGAAATAAATGAAAATGAAAATACAACTGTTCAAAATCTTAGGGATGCAGCAAAGGCGGTCCTAAGAGGAAAGTATATAGCAATACAAGCCTTTTTCAAGAAGCGAGAAAGGTCTCAAATACAAAACCTAACCTCACCTCTAAAGAAGCTGAAGAAAGACCAGCAAAGAAAACCTAAACCCAGTAGGAGAAGAGCAATGATAAATATCAGAGCAGAAATCAATGAAACAGAACCAAAAGAACAGTAGAACAGATCAATGAAACTAGGAGTTTGTTCTTTGAAAGAATTAACAAGATTGATAAACTCCTGGCCAGACTTACCAAAAAGAAAAGAGAAAGGACCCAAATAAATAAAATGAATGAAAGGAGTGATCACAACCAGCAAAGAAATACAAACAATTATAAGAACATATTATGAGCAACTATACACGAGCAAATTAGACAATCTGGAAGAAATGGATGTATTCCTGGAGACTTATATACTACCAAAACTGAACCAGGAAGATATAGAAAACCTGAACAGACCCATAACCAGTAAGGAAATTGAGCAGTCTTCAAAAATCTCCCAAAAAACAAGAGCCCAGAACCAGATGGGTTCCCAAGGGAAATTCTACCAAACATTTAAATTAATACTTATTCTCCTGAAGCTGTTCAAAAAAATGGAAATGGAAGGAAACCTTCCAAACTCCTTTTATGAGGTCAGCATTACCTTGATCCCCAAACCAGAAAAAGAACCCATCGAAAAGGAGAGTTATAGACCAATATCCTCGATGAACACACATGCGAAAGTTCTCATCAAAATACTAGTTAATAAGATCCAACAGTACATTAAAAGGGTTATTGACCATGACCAAGTAGGATTTATTCCTGGGCTGCAAGGTTGGTTTGACATCCACAAGTCAATCAATGTGATAAAATATATAATAAAAGAAAGAACAAGAACCATATGATACTCTCAATAGATACAGAAAAAGCATTTGACAAAGTACAGAATCATTTCTTGATCAAAACTCTTCAAAATGTAGGGATAGAGGGCACATAACTCAATATCATAAAAACCCTTTATGAAAACCCCACAGTGAATATCATCTCAATGGGGAAAAACTGAAAGCTTTCCCCCTAAGGTCAGGAACACATCAGGGATGCCCACTGTCATCACTGCTATTCAACATAGTACATATTCAACATACAAGTCCTAGCCTCAGCAATCAGACAACAAAAAGAAATAAAATGCATCCGAATCAGCAAAGAAGGAGTCAAACTTTCACTCTTTGCAGATGATATGACACTTTATGTGGAAAACCTTAAAGACTCCACTCCAAAATTGCTAGAACTCATATAGGAATTCAGTAAAGTGTCAGGATTTACAATCAATGCACAGAAATCAGTTACATTTCTCTACACCAACAGCAAGACAGAAGAATGAGAAATTAAGGAGTCAATCCCATTTAATTGCACCCCAAACCATAAGATACCTGGGAATAAACCTAACCAAAGAGGAAAAGAATCTTACTCAGAAAACTGTAGAATACTCATGAAAAAAATTGAAAAGGACACAAAGAAATGGAAACATGTTTCTTGCTCATGGATAGGAAGAGCAAATATTGTGAAAATGGGAAAAATGTTCCATGCTCATTGATAAGAAGAACAGATATTGTGAAAATGTCTATACTACCTACAGCAATCTACACATTTAAAGCAATCCCTATCAAAATACCATCAAGTATTTTTCAAAGAAATGGAACAAATAATCCTAAAATTTACATAGAACCAGAAAAGACCTCGAATAGCCAGAGGAATATTGAAAAAGAAAGCCAAAGTTGGTGGCATCACAATTCCAGACTTCAAGCTCTATTCCAAAGCTGTCATCAAGACAGTATGGTACTGGCACAGAAACAGACACATAGGTCAATGGAATAGAAGAGAGAGCCCAGAAATGGACCCTCAGCTCTATGGTCAACTAATTTTCGACAAAGCAGGAGAGAATGTCCAATGGATAAAAGACACTCTCTTCAACAAATGGTGTTGAAAAAATTGGACAGCCACATGCAGAAGAATGAAACTGTGCTATTTCCTCACATCACATACAAAAATAGACTCAAAATGGATGAAAGACCTCAATGTGAGATAGGAATCCATCAAAATCTTGAGGAGAACACAGGCAACAACCTCTTCAACCTCAGCCAATCAAGAAATGGGCAGAAGACATGAACAGACATTTCTGCAAAGGAGACATCCAAGTAGCAACAGACACATGTAAAAGTGCTCAGCATCCCTCAGTATCAGTGAACTACAAATCAAAACCACAGTGAGATACCACTTCACACCAGTCAGAATGGCTAAAATTAACAAGTCAGGAAATGACAGATATTGGCGAGAATGCGGAGAAGGGGAAACCTTCCTATACTGTTGGTGGGAATGCAAGCTGGTGCAGCCACTCTGGAAAACAGTATGGAGGCTCCTCAAAAAATTGAAAATAGAGCTACCTTATGACCTATCAATCTCACTACTGTGTATTTATCCCAAAGGTATAAATGTAGTGATCTGAAGGGCAAGTGCACACCAATGTTTATAGTAGCAATGTCCACATTAGCCAAACTATGGCAAGAGCCTAGATTTCCATCAACAAATGCATGGATAAAGAAGATATGTTGTGTTTGTGTGTGTGTGTGTGTGTGTGTGTGTGTGTGTGTGTGACACACACACTGGAATATTATGCAGCCATAAAAAATCCAAAATCTTGCCATTTGCATCGATGTGGATGGAACTAAGCAAAATAAGTCAACCAGAGGAAGACAATTATCATATGATCTCACTGATATAAGGAATTTGAGAAATAAGACAGAAGATCATAGGGGAAGGGAGGTTTAAAAAATGAAACAAGATGAAACCAGAGAGGGAGACAAACCATAAAAGACTCTTAATCTCAG
>NW_028134884.1:0-98707 GCF_964662115.1 Mustela nivalis | reverse complement strand
GCCCATCCCCCTTTCACACTCTTGTGCTCCTCTCTGTCTCTTTAATATAAATAAATAAATCTTAAAAAGAAAGAGATGGAGAGAGAGAGAGAAAGGGAGAAGGAAGAGAGGGAAGGTAGAGAGGAAGGAAGGAAGGAAGAAAGGAAGGAAGGAGGGAAGGAACGGAGGGAAAATGTAGGGACCAAAGGCATGCTGCCCTAAGATGGGCCATTTTTTTTTTAAGATTTTATTTATTTATTTGACAGAGAGAGACCACAAGTAGGCAGAGCGGCAGGCAGAGAGAGAGAGAGAGGAGGAAGCAGACTCCCTGCTGAGAAGAGAGCCCGATGCGGGACTCGATCCCAGGACCCTGAGATCATGACCTGAGCCGAAGGCAGCGGCTTAACCCGCTGAGCCACCCAGGCGCCCAAGATCGGCCATTTTGGCTGGTCGATTTTTTTGAGCTGGAGGTAGTTGAGACCCCGTGGGCTCAAGATAAACGTTTGCCCCTCCTTTAACTATATAGAAAAATTTATATTGGATGATCGTTCCAGAATAAGGGTTATTATCAGAGATAAATTTTATCTGAGGAACCCATGTATATGGCAAGGTGAATATTTATTTTCCAAACACTTATGCTTTTTTCATCTTCCTGTGAATTGCATTCCTTCCCTTTAAAGTTCCAGACCCCATCCCCCTCTTCTTTATTCAGAATTACATATGTAGCATATTTTGCCTGAGTGTCTAGAATTTCCATATCTGCGTGTCTTCCCTCTATATATAGTATTAAATTTAATTTTCTTCTGTTTCCGTCTCATGTCAGTATGATTTTTAGTTCAACTGCAAAGACCTTTGAGGGGACAGGAATTCTTGTTGCCTAATAAAAATATCAATATTCTTCTCTTCCTTCAAGCCTAATCCTATCCCATTAAACAATATCAGTAGTTTGTTTTATATATTTCTATGATTTCTATAATTATAGCTATCCATGATATAAGAAATAAATATATGAGATGAAAATGTGCATATAATATATGCCTTATGAAATACGGTATATAGTATAAAATGTGTAATATATGATTTAATATATATTTTACTCTATGTATTTATATAATATATACTAACTTTATATTTTCTTGTATAAATGTGTATGTATATGTATATAAACTACATGCAGATGTAGTATGTATGTATGAATATATGTATATGTGTATATATATATTCCTCACTTAAATACATAAAAATATTATTGAAATATCTCCTTACATATAACCAATAAACTTATAAAATTCTCAGATAGACTATACACTGGTATACACTTGAAGGTGACCTGATTAATGCTGATATCTGCGATAGTGATATACTGTATATTCTCGTAACATTTTTAGCACATTATCATATATAAAAAGATTTTTTGAACCATAGGTTTAAAATTTTTTGAGCAACCAAAATACAGAATGTAATCACATGATTTTTTCCCTAATTTTTAAGGTGTATGATGATTTACAAAAACATTATTATCAAATCTGTGTGATAGTACTTTATGTCAGTTAACAAAAAATACAAAATTATATCTATATGGTAATATATCGCCTAGTCATGATTATCATGTCAATTTTCACTGTCACATAAATTTAACCAGTAATAAATCACACATTGAGTTATTTAAATTTTTATTTAATTTTGCTACTTCTCAGTGGTTATTGTTTCAAACTTAAACCCTTCCTTCTCTAGTACCTCTTGTGTCATCTTCAACCATATAAACATTAAATTATTTAAAGCTAATCTCACACACTGAATAATAATCATTCAGAATAAGGAAAGTGGTGTTCTCAGATCCTTACATGTACCTTAAAACACAACTTAATTCTTATTATAAGATTGCAAGTAGAATATCTCTCTTTTTATCTAATTATCTATCATCTATCATCTATATATCTAGTCAAATATACAAAAAGTTAAGTATAGACAGAATTTTAAAGAAAAGTTGATGACTTTAGATTCAATGAGAATATTGCCTAATATTATTTATAGAGATGGGGAGGAGATAAATTTTTAGTGTTTACTGTGCATTTGCTTTTTTTAATAATAGCTTTTGAGAATAGGAGTTTATCTTTACTTAGTAAGTTGCTAAAATATTTGGTACTCAAGCCTGCCATTGAGGGACCAAGAGATACAATCTTCTCAGTGGTATCTTTCATCTTCTCTTTCATCTTCTGAGAGTATGACAAATTGTGTGTGTGTGTGTGTGTGTGTGTGTGTGTGTGTGTGATTCTTTGAAGGTCAGTAAAGGAACTTGGACTTACCTATTTGATGTCTATGTAATGAAGAGTGTCAGTAAAGTGTGGTTTAGTAGATTCCTTATGATGTCCATCAGCATCTCCCACCTGACAGATACCACAAAAATGATAATAATTTTCAGTATGGTAGGGTGATATTTCCTCTATCCTACACTAAAGTGTGAATAGAAGCATTTAAATTTTGATTTAATGATATTGATCGCCAGCATGCATGGAACTACCATATTGGTGATCCAAATACAGCTTCATGACAGTCAGTGCCATGACCTCATCTGAACACAATGATGTTACTTACCTCCTTCTCAAAAGAGAATTCCATAGGCACCTCTGCTGAGAAACCTGTTTTCATACCACCGTATGTTCTCTAAGAACAGTATTTGCATGGTCAAAAGTGATCTCCACATTGATACAGGTACGATTGTTAAGTTTATAACATTTAGTGGTTTGTTTTTAATTTTTTAAGATTTTATTTATTTATTTGACAGGCAGAGATCACAAGTAGATAGAGAGGCTGACAGAGAGAGGAGGAAGAAGGCTCCCCATGGAGCAAAAACCCCGATGTGGGGCTCGATCCCAGGACCCTGGGATCATGACCTGAGCGGAAGGCAGAGGCTTTAACTCACTGAGCCACCTAGGTGTCCTGATTGTTAATTTTAAAGAACGAAAGTAGAGTGACTTCACAGCGAGTCTTTATGAAAAATATTTTATTTTCTCGTGGATGTATTAAAATTGGATGGAAGAAATAAAAAGGAGAAATAAGCAAGCTTATGGGTGCCTGGGTGGCTCATGGGTTAAGCCACTGCCTTTGGCTCAGGTCATGATCTCAGGGTCCTGGGATCGAGTCCCGCATCGGGGCTCTCTGCTCAGCAGGGAGCCTGCTTCCTCCTCTCTCTCTCTCTGCCTGCCTCTCTGACTACTTGTAATCTCTCTCTATCAAATAAATAAATAAAATCTTAAATAAAAAGAAATAAACAAGCTTAGTATATGGAAGATGGCAAACCTTGATACAATTCTTAATTACGAAGTAAGAAAAAATACTAGTAATGATGTGGATCACTGCTTAATGAGGAGCATGAAGTTGTATTTGACTTCGTTGAAGTCCACGGTCAGTGATAACTGGCACTGATATAAAATATAGTAAGCAAGTTATTTGTTGCCTCTTTCTATCAAGTGTGAAACACAAATTTGTATTCTAAACTAGTACTTTGGGGGCACCTCGGTGGCTCACTGGGTTAAAGCTTCTGCCTTTGGCTCAGGTCATGATCCCAGTGTCCTGGGATTGAGCCCCAAGTTGGGCTCTCTGCTCGGCAGGGAACCTGCTTCCTCTCTCTCTGCCTGCCTCTCTGCCTACTTGTGATCTCTTTCTGTCTAATAAATAAATAAAATATTTAAAAAAATTAGCACTTTCCACGGCATATATCCCAATTTATACTATTTAATTGGATATATCAACATATGTCAATTTTCTGTTAAAACAGAAATTCCTTCAATTGTTGCTGATTTTATTACTTAATGTAACAACAGATTTTAATAGCAACATGCACTTGTAAGTTAAAGTATTCTAATTCTTTTTTTAGTATTTTCTTTTATTTTACTTCTTACTACAGATATTTAACTTTACATTGTCTCTAATACATTCAGGATATTTTTATTTAAATTTATACTTCTTTTATTATTTGTGTATTTTCTAAAATTCTGAGTGTTATTTTTTGTTTGTTTGTTATCTATAGTTCATATCTTTCAATTTTCTGCATGTGATTTCAATGAATTTTGCTGATATATATATAAGACTTCATGATTTAAATGTTGTGTTTAAGCTTCTCTTGGGCAATAGCAGTAATTTAGTAGGTTAGCACGGGAACACTGAGTAAATTCTATGTCACAAAATATGATCACAGGCAACAACTTCAGTTAACTGAATTATCTTTATATTTCAAGAGTATGATATATGTTTAAGGCAGACAAAGAAATTGCTAAAAATTCCCTACAGATCCCCCCAAATTTATGTAATATTCCATGTCAGTGATACCATCATAAACAACTTTCAGATAAAAATATTAACTTTATGTTTGATATTGTTATCCTTGCAGATAGTAAGTGATTTAGTTAGGTAATTATGATTTATTTAGTTCTCTCAGAATCTAGTTATTTTTACTGTAATTAATTATTTCACTATATCCCATTCTTTCATGTTTTATATCAAAGTGATTTAACTTAGCTATTATATTTTCTCAATTTATGTAACTTGATATTAAAATTAATAACTCAATTCTTTAAATTATTCTTCTATAAGTACACAAGAATATAAGTACACAAAAACTTAAGAGAGTAACACTTTCCAAAACAAAGTTAGTGGGCACTTGGGTGGCTCAGTGGGTTAAGCCTCTGCCTTCGGCTCTGGTCATGATTCTGGGATCGTAGGATCTAGTCCAACATTGGGCTCTCTGCTCAGCAGGGGGCCTGCGTCTCTCTCTCTCTCTCTCTCTCTGTCTGTCTGCCTCTCTGCCTGCTTGTGATCTCTCTCTATCATGTAAATAAATAAAACTTTAAAAAAAAAGAATTAGTAATTGTAACCTTCTTTTTTTTTTTTAAGATTTTATGTATTTATTTGACAGAGAGAAATCACAAGTAGATGGAGAGGCAGGCAGAGAGAGAGAGGGAAGCAGGCTCCCTGCTGAGCAGAGAGCCCGATGCGGGACTCGATCCCAGGACCTTGAGATCATGACTTGAGCCGAAGGCAGCGGCTTAACCTACTGAGCCTCCCAGGCGCCCAGTAATTGTAACCTTCTTGCAGAAAGACAAATTTTTTTAAAAACACTTAGCTTGTTTAAGTTAAATACATAATTTTATATTAACCTAACTATATTAACATTTAGTTTCACATACTAAAAATTTCTGACATTTAGAATTTATTTAGTCTATTATATAAGAAAATATGTCTAAACAAATTATGTATCTACTCAAATAAAAAGCATGTCATGCCACTGTTTTCTATTAGCAATTACTTTTCTTGCCATTCAATTCACAAGTTGTTCAGAGCCTATTGTCATGTCCCTGCCTTTCTATAACTGCTCCTCGATTTCCTGCTTAAAATTTATAACTTAGATTATGAAAAATTGAGTGACATAGGAGTGCTTCAGTGTAACAAATTGGTACCTAGGGCAAATCTGAAATGAAAGACTATGTAAAAGATCCACCTGTGCATGCAGAAAATCCCTGACCTGACCCAGGAGACACAACAATAGCACCTTCTTTATTTATTTTTTATTTTTATTTTTTAAAAGATTTTATTTATTTATTTGACAGACAGAGATCACAAGTAGGCAGAGAGGCAGGCAGCGAGAGAGAGAGGAGGAAGCCTGTTCCCTGCTGAGCAAAGAGCCCGATGCAGGGCTCGATCCCAGGACCTACGATCATGACCCAAGCTGAAGGCAGAGGCTTAACGCACTGAGCCACCCAGGTGCCCCAATAGCACCTTCTTTAAACATAACTATACCATTAAGTTCTTCTGTTGGCCTGCTCCTACCTGTGATGTGAAAAAGTGTGATAATTAAAGAATAATCTCTGCAATGTTTCAATTACAGAAATTCAGCCTCATAATATGGCATGACTTCATTTTTTAAAAAGGCAGGCTAAAATTAAATGTTACAAATATGCTTAACACCCAGCACATGCTGATGCCCCTGCTCCCTACCACACAGTCCTTTATTATGTGGGAGCTTCAAAAGGTTATCAAAAGTTCGCTGTGCCTATTTTTTGCTCTTTTTTAAGAATAATATTCAAAATTAACCAAAGTTCTTAACTTTAATTATAGTCACATGCATTTTAGAAATATTTGAGATATTTTTAGTTTATAACTGAATGACTAGTCCTGCCAATTTAAATTGATCCACTTAAACTAAGAAAAATATACTCACCATATTCATTACTTAAAATTAAAACACACATAGGCTTCCTCCTACCCCCCAAAAAGTATGTCTTTAAAAAATAAGATACCCCACCGAAGTAGAAATGAGTGCTGTATGTTAAAATGACTACTACCCCCAGCAAAAGCAAATACAGGTACACACACACCCCTCCCGCTTTCTGACTGAATGTCAAAAACCATCACTTGAAAGGAAAGCATGTCAGTAACAGATTGGCGCACTAACTTCTTGAATCCTGCAGACACCATCGCAGGGTGTTTTGCCAGAAGCTAATTCTTCTGTATGCAGGAGAACACATCCCTAATCATAATTTTCATTTTGTCCTAATAAATTTTAAGTCAGTTCTACTCAAAGAATCATTAAGTTTTGCTTATCAGTTGTTCAAACTTATGTTGGAAAAAGCTACTATGCCCCAAAAACTTTCTCTCTCAGTGTAGAATTTTGCTTACTTAACAGATGGGATAGAGCACTTTACAAATAATTCCAAATTACATTGTGTTTGCATGCTACTTAAAGGAGACATTTCCACAAAAATAAAATGCTGCGTTTGATTAGTCTCTAACCTATTCAAGCCATTTAAGGATAGCAGAGTCGAGAGGCCAATATCTTTGTTTTGGAGGAATGTTAGTTAATATTAGGCACATTTTTATTTTAATGTTACTATAAAACTCTTATTTTCATGTTAAGGCTGTGGTCTTTAGGATGCATTTGATTATTTTAAGTGTTTGCTGGAAATTTTATCATTCATCCAAGTTTTAGTTTGTTTGCTCAGTGAATAAAAAATGTAGTCTGGACTGAAATTTGAGTTGGTGTGATGTTGCCAACTCATAATTACAGCGTGTTTCCTCAAGGATTCATGACCTTTGAGAAAGCGTTAAGCATTATTGCTTTTTAGATTTTATTGAAGATTATCTATATTTCATATATGTGAGACATCAATTAAAATGTTCCAATATAATTTTTATTGATAGATACAAACAAAAAATATAACTACTCTTGTACTGTAAAACAAGACTTTATTGGAAGCTACTATTTTACTAACAAGTTTACAGGTAAAAATACATAAATTTAGAGACTAGATTCAGATATATAAGAAGAGAGAGTTGATTCCCTAAGCCAAAGTTCTTAGCCTCCAACTTAAACAGCACCTAGCATGTGACTAGAAAGCTATCAAGAACCTAAAATACCTTCTATCTCTATCACTTTATATTTATCTGGGACTCTATTTCATTCTCTTTCTTCCTCTTCCTCTTCCTCTCTCTCTCTTCCTCTCTCTTTTAAAATAACATCCTCTTCTTTCCCAGTCCCAAGAGAGAATCCTCTTTAAAAACTCTTAAAAGACAAGTTTCCATGTTATAGTCCATTATACAGAAAAAAAAACCGGATTACCTTTATAAACCCAAGTGTGAGGTCTGATGGGACCATGATAGTAGCTTTGCTCCTGTCTTATTTTGTTCAGTCTGCTTTAACAAAATACCAGAAACTTGGCCACTAGTAAGCAGCAAATATTTCTCACGTTCTGGAAGCTAGGAAGTACAAGATCAAGGCACAGGCAGATTTGGTTTCTTTTTCTTTTTTTTTTTTTTTTTTAATTTATTTAGTCAGAGAGACAGAGAGCGAGCGAGCACAGGCAGACAGAGTGGCAGGCAGAGTCAGAGGGAGAAGCAGGCTCCCCGTGGAGCAAGGAGCCCGATGTGGGACTCGATCCCAGGACGCCGGGATCATGACCTGAGCCGAAGGCAGCTGCTTAACCAACTGAGCCACCCAGGCGTCCCCAGATTTGGTTTCTGATGAGGACCTGTTTCCTAGATAGCTCTCTTTGGCTGCAGCCTCACATGGTGGAAGGACAAGGGGGTTTTCTTGAGCCTCTTTTATAAGGGCATTAGTCCCCTTTGTGAGGATTCCTCATACCACCTTTTTGGGGGTTAAATTTCAAAATGAGGATTTGGGACAGACATAAGCATTCAGAACATAACATTCTACCCCTAATTCCCCCAAATTCATGTTCTTCTAGCCTTCAATATACATGAAATCCCCGTCAGTGACCCCAAAAGTCATAACTCATTCCAGTATCAACTCAAAAATCTAAAATACAGAGTCTCATCTTTTGAAAAGCCTTATCTAAATATCACCTAAATCAGAAATAGGTGAGACTCAAGGTGTGATTCATTCTAAGGCAAATTGCTCCAGAGCTGTGAACCTATGAAATCAAACATGTTATGTGCTTCCAAAATACAATGGTTGGACCAACACAGGATAAACATTTCCATTCCAAAATGGAGAAATAGGAAAGTAGAAAGGCGTGTCATGTCCCAAGGAGATCCAAAACCATAAAGTTTGGGAATAATCTTCTTTGGCTTTGTGCTCTTCCCTCTAGACCCACTGTAGATGGAGTCCCACCTTCTGGAACTACTAGGACAAAGGATAGACCCCCATGGCTCTACACAGCTCTGCACCCATGAGTGATCCTGAACTCTAAAGAGCCTCTATGCATAGGCATCACTCCTGTGGGGCATTTCTCTGTGATGATGTCACCTCTGCTGTGGTTCTGGTTCTGGAATAGCCTGTCAGAGGCTCTACCAGTCAGAGGTCATGACGGAAGTCCCACCTCCAGTGCTCCACTGAGCATCGCCATAACAGGGGTTCCCTGCAGTAGCCTCACAGGTTTGCCAGAGCAAACCTGTGTTGAGTCTGTGTTGGGAGGAGCAGATCCAATAATCTCCAAAATGCCTTTTCGAGTAATTTTTCCTTTGCCAAGATGAATAGCTCTTAGGTCCTATTGAGAAAGCTCATCTGTACAAATCTCCTTGTAAAATTGCCAAACCCTTTGTGTGCCTCTCCTGAACATGCTTCCTCATTTTTCCCCAATATATACGTGCTGAGAATTTTCCAAATATTTAAGTTCTGTTTCATTTTGATTAACAGTTTCATCTTTAAATTATTTATCTCTTCTAGTGGTTTCTACAAAAGGTCAAGAGAAGCCAAACTGCACTTTCAACACTTTGCTTAGAAATTTGTTCAGCCAAATGTCCAATTTCATTGCTCACAACTTCTACCTTCCACAAAACACTAGAACATGAATGTAATTTAGGCAAGTCTTTACCACTTTATAGCAAGGATCACCTTTCCCCAGTTTCCAATAACATAGCCCTTATTTCCGACTGAGACCTTATCAAAATGACTTTTACTACCTAAATGTCTAGCAGTATTCTGTTCTCTACCACTTAGGCATTCTCTAAGAAAATCGAAGTTCTCTCTATAGTGCTCCTCTTTTATATCTGAGATCTCACCAGAATCTTTTTTTAATAGCTTATTCACACCAGTGTAGGCCTTTTTCTAGCATGCACAATCTGAACTCTACGAACCGCTACCACTTACAAAGCTGCTTCCACCTTTATACATACTTGTTACAGCTGTATCCCTATTTCTCAGTACCCATTTTCTTTCTTAATCCATTCAGGCTGCTACAACAAAATGCCAGAGACTGAATAGCTTATAAACAGTAGATATTTATCTCTCATTGTTCTGGAGATAAGTCTAATAGCAAAGCCCCAACAGATTGAGTGTCTGGTGAAATCCTGCTTCCTCATAGAACACAACTTCTTGCTGGGTCCTCATGGGACATGGCAGAAGAGACAAGGAAGCTCTTTGGGTCTCTTTTATAAGGTCACTAATTCCATTCATGACAGCTCCAACCTCATGACCTAATCACCTCCCAAAGGCCACAGCTCTTAATATTATCACTTTGGAGGTTCATTTTCTAAATATGAATTTTGGGGTCATATAAACTTTCAAACTGCAGCAGCTTCCCAGACAATATTCTAGTGCATTTATTTGTTTTTTGCATCTGTATTTTGGGGAAAGGGAGGAATGGTACATTGAATTAACAAAGCTGATAAGAGTTAACCCTTATTCACCGAGGTGATACTATGGTGTTAAGTTTAAATATCAAAAACATTTGTTATACCTGTAAAAAGAGGAAGGAAAAAAATGAATATAAGTAAAATACTACAACTTCCAAGGCTTTTATTTTATTTCTACTTTTATTTCATTATGTATAAATGTTTTATACATAATGAAATATAATGACTTGAAGTGTTTGGTTGGGTAAGTTTTGACAATAGGTTGCACCCATGTAACCAAAACTCAATGTAAAACATACATTTCCACAACCCATTTTTATTATTTTATTTTATTTTATTTTTATTTGTGCCCTTTTCAGTCATTTTCTCCTCAGTACCTGATACAAACATTTTCTTCTTTCTGTCACCATAAAGTTTCTGTTCTTACCCTTCACCTACAGGGATGCATTCATGTACCTGTTTATTTTTGTTCAACATAATATTTTTGAGATTCATTCATATTATTCTATTCATGAATAGTTCACTTATTTTTATTGCTATATAGTATCCCATTATATAAATACTATTCAAATTGCTTATCTACTTACTGTTTGTGGACATTTGGATTATTTCCAGGTTTTATCTGTTATGAACGGAGCTGTTATGAACATATTTGTGTATTTCTTTTTATGGACACTTTTTTCATACATTTGGAGCAATTACATAATTCTGTAGAGCTCTAAGAGAAATGCGTAGAAGGGAGAAAAAATTTTCACCTAAATATAAGAACGGCTTTTGGAAGTAACCTACAGTTATTCAAAGAAAGTAGTAAAATATCTTATGACCCAGATATTTATGCATCATTTAAAAGAATCAAATAGAATCCAAATAAGGTTCAGGAAGCAGAACATATTTTTGTATTGGTGGGTATTAGGCTAGTTTACCTTCTTTGTACTCGTCCAGCTCTACTATCCTAAAGTGGCAGGACTATGCTATAGTACATTTCATAGATTCAGTTCATTTAGTTGGTGCTCTAAAACAGGTAATTTCTCTAATGCAAATCATATGTTTTATGGGCAAGGAAATTGAGACACAAAAATAGTAAAAGAATACAATTTGGATGTTGACCATATTGAGAGAAAATTTATACTTACACATCACTGAATTTGGAGGGAAATCGTGATTGCTACATACAAATTAGCATACATTAGACTTTCCACAGAGAATACATTTTTGCAGTGTTCAAGTATTCTTTTTTCCATAAAGAAATGACATGATTTTTGAATGTTAAGTGATACTCTATTTCAGTAAATAATGCAGTCTTATTTTTTTTTTTTTAGAGATTGCGACAAATTTAACCTTGAAGACTGCATTTTACAAGGTTCACCAATATCTGTAATATGCAATTCCTCGGGCCTTTTTAGCACACCACTGATATGCATAGACAGATATTATTTATCAGTGTTTCCTATTAGAGAAAGAAAAAAATAATTCCCAGTGGATCTTATAAACCACATAAATAAAACTGATATCTATGAAAGTATTGAATCATGATTTGCTAAACTCAAAAGTTTTTATTTTTTTCCCACCGCAGCATACTGTAAAGAGTGTTATTTAACAAAGTGACTTTGGTCTGTGTGAATGTCCTTTCAAAATGTTCTAGTAATGTGGCTTAGCAGCAGGACTTTTGCCACAGACTCAAACTAAACCAGAGAACTCTAAAAAAGTGCAATTGTTCTGTGAGAGTCCTCTGTAGGAAGTAGAAATGAACAATGTGTTGAAATGTAAATTTCCTTCAGATTCTTACAAATCCTGCTCTACAGGGATTTCAGTTTTCAAAGGTATCTTCTGTATTTACTACTCCACTTGTTAAATTGTAACTCCCTGGGCCAAGATTTGTAAATGATCAGAGAACTCTCACCATAGGGCTAATTCAGGCATGTTACATTGTACCTCTTTCAACCTAGTACTAAAATACTGTATTTGGAAGGTGATGTGGAAGAGATTGTAAAAACACAGCTTTTAAAATATTCCTAATGGCTTGATATTATAGAAAAGTTAATAACCAGAACCATTTTTAAGACAGAAGACAAAGATACATCCCATTTTATGTCATTCTCTTCAGCCTCCACAGTCCAATCCAATGTATTTATAAAAATCAGCCAAAGTAAACATGGGGAGCAATTTTGAATTTGAAAATAATTTAAAAGGCAAACCTTAAGAATTATATCTTGTTCTCAGCTGCAATAATGATGGAGCATACTGCACTGATTGATCATAAAATTTCTTTAAACCTTGGATAATTCTTCTGAGCATTAGATGCTATAGATAATTTTATCCCCTACTGGATGAATTTACCATATGTAATGCTTCTTAACTGTACTTTAGATTAGTGGATTTCTAAAAGTGTTTCTCAGAACCGTAAGGGCTAGGGGCACCTTCGCTCAGTCGGATGAGCTTCTGACTCTTGGTCTTTAGCTCAGGCATCATCTCAGGGTCCTGGGATCCAGCCTTGCATTAGACTCTGCTCAGAGGGGAGTCTGCCTGTCCCTCTCCCTCTGCCACCTCCTCCCACCCCACCTGTGCTCTCTCTCTCTCTCAAATAAATAAGTAAAATCGTAAACAAAACAAAACAAAACTTCTGGTGTATGAGAGGAAGGAGGATTTTCTTCCCTTCCAATATAATTCCCTCCTATCAACCAGATAAATCTGCTTTATATTATAGTATTTCTACATAAAAAGAAAATTGTATAGTGAATATACACATATATACTGTATATACATATACACATACACACACGCACACCAATTGGGTATGAGTTTACTATTATAGGGGCCAAGGACAGGCCAGCCCAAGATAGGTCACTCTGCCATGAAGGTTATTTTGAGCAGAAGGCACTTGGGACCCTGTGGCCTCAAGACAAACTTTCAACTACACAGAAGATCTAAATCCCAGAGTGGGTATCTTTCCCAGCATAAGGGTTATTAGCAGAGATAAATTTCATCTGAGTGACCCATCTGTATGGCAGGGCAAACACCTAATTACCAAATCTCGGCTCTCGTGCATCTCACCCTGTGAAGTGCCCTCCTCGCATTTGAAGTCCCAGATCCTTACCTCCTTCACCTGAGTCCGGGATGACATAGGTCCATCATCTTGCCTGACTGTCTCTGGAATTTTCATATAAGTGTCCATTCCCTGTAGATACAAATTAAATTCGATCTTGTCCTGTTAATCTTTCATGTCAATTTGACTCTTAGACCAGCTAGAAGGATCTTGAAGGGGACAGGGCATTCTTGGTCCCCAACAATATTCCAACTACAATATGAGTGCACCAGAAAATCACTTGGATACTTCATTATAAACCTAGGAAGTTCTCTAATTATAGAGGGAAAAAAATCTACATCTAAATTAATATCCATATCTGTGTGGTCGGTTAAAAAATGTAGCTGGGGCTTCACTTACTAATTGAAGAACTGCAATTCCTTTGTTGTTGTTGTGATGATGCTTCCGTTGTTATCTCTAGCTTGTGTCTGCTGTGCATGATGTGGGAAATAGCTCGCATTTGCTGTGCTTGAATCCATGGAACTTTTGAAAAGCAGGAACAACTGGATTTATGGTATAAAGGTGTAAATTTTTTGGCACTGTTCCATGAGCAGAATATAGAGTGTCAGTTGTGGAAGCCTGGAAAACCACTGCCAGACTATGTCAACTATGCAGGCAGGAGATGGAAGACATTGAATAGTGTCGCGTTATTGAGAGTGATGAACAGTAGTCACGTTATGTATGTTAAGTACATATTTTCATAATAGGAAAAATTGATTGGATCGAAAAATTGACTGGAAGGAAAATTTGACTAGATTTCCAAGAGATTAAATATGGCATGTGGCAGTATTGGAGTTCCTGGAGGTAAAATTTTATGGCACATATACTGAACATAGAAAAACTAGGACTTGATAGGTGTGGTAGGTAAGGAGTAGAAGCCTGTAAAGGTAATGTTTAGTGGAGAGAAAAAAAAAATCTTAGTGGATAATGGTAACATTAACAGACTATGAAAGCTGGTAAAAAACCTTTACAGGGTGAAGTTTGTTTATTTGTGACTAAATCTTTACCAAAAATCTTAGTTGATCTATCTAATAAGGTTGCATCAATTAGCTATAGTTTTTTTTTTTTCCTCCATTTTTAAATCTAACATTTACTGGCTTAAAAAACATTTTAAAAAATTACTATTATAGCCTCCTAAGTCCTGGGGTAGGAGTCTGGTAGAACTGGCTGGGCTCAGTTGATTTCAGTTGGACTGTCTTATATCTGTGGGTTGTTTGGTTGGTGGTACATTTTAAAAACGAGCAGTTTCTCTTGCAGCAGTGGAACTGGCTAAAGGTAAAAATGCAGGAAGTCTGACCAGAAAATAGCAATAAGTAAAGAAATAAGAAAAATTAGAATCAGAAGACAAGGCAATATATATTTTTTGTGTTCTTGCTCATATGGCAGACCTAGGTATTTGAAATATATGAGATTCCAATTTTAATAAAAGAGAGCATTACTTAAAGATTAGATATTTAATATTCAAGACTAAGTCCCTTGTTTAAAATATAGCTTTTGGGAAATAAACTAAATAAAAATTACATTATTTGGAATCCCCAGAAGACTGAGAAGATTTTGTTTTATTCTTAATTCTTGCCCAGGGCCATATTTAAATTAAAAAATATATAGATCTTGTACATTTCTTTAATAAGCTGTACATTCTCAAAACACACAGACACACAGACAGATACACCTATACTCTGAGGCAGTCACAAGATTTTATGCCCTCTGATAAAGCTTCTCTGAATTTTAAAAGTATAATATGTTATCAAAATAAAAAAAAAAACTGTAAAGATAAAGGCTCTGAATTTATCTCTTAAAAGAATAGAATAATTTTCATCATTTGTTAATAGAAAAGTAAATCTCTAGTATTTTTCTCTTCAATACATCCTTTCCCCTAATATCTTCTCCAAAACAGTGACTTCAAACAACTATTTACTAAGGTCATGATTCATAGGTTCCTTCTGCCAGTTTTATTGAGCTATATTGACATATGACATTGTATTAGTTAAAAGGATACAACATAATGATTTGATATGTTTATACATTGAAAATGAGGACCATGTTAAGTTTTGTTAACATCCATCATTTCATGTAGTTGCAATTATTTTTTTCTTGTTACTAGAACTTTGAAGATCTCTCTTAGCAACTACATTACATCCTTGGACCTTACTCATCTTATAATGGAAATTTGTTTACCTTCCCCTATTTTCCCCACCTGCCATCTCCTAACTCTGGCAACCACTAATTTGTTCACTGATCTATAGCTTCGGTTCTTTAGATTCCATAGATATGTGAGATCATTCAATATTAGTCTTTCTCTGTCTGATATATTTCACTTAGCATTTGTCCTATTTTTGACTTTGACAATTTAATTAGAATATGTCTCAGTATAGTCCTTTCTTGGTTCAACTTATTTGGGATCTGTTGAGCCTCAATAATCTAGATGTTTAATTTTCTCCCCAGGTGTGGGAAGTTTTCAGCCATTATTTTTTTAAATACACTTTCTGTCCTTTTTCTCTTCTCCTTTTGAGATTCCCATAATGTCTCTTTTATTTGTGTCCTCTAAGTCCTATAGGATTTGTTTACATTTTTAATTTTTTTTCTGTTTTGCTTCACCGACTTAATGTCAAATGACTTGTTTTTCAGTTATAGTTTATTCAGCTTTATCAAGTATGTTAGTGAAGCTCTTAGTGTTGGTCTTCAGTCATTGAATTCTTCAATTCTAGGGTTTCTGTTTGTTTTTTATTATTTCTACTTTTTTTGTTTTTGTTAAACTTCTCATTTTTTTGTGATCGTTAAACTTCCCATTCAGTTCATGCATTGTTTTCCTACTTTTGTTTAGTTGTCTGTGTGTTCTTTTAATTCATTATTTCTTGAAGAAGATTATTCTGAATTCTTTGTCAGACAGTTTATAGATTTCCATTTTATTGGACTTTAATTTCCTTTGTCATATTTACCTGATTCTTCATGACTTTTGAAAGATATGCATGACACACTACCTGTTTTTGTGAACAAACTTTATTGAAACATCCACACCCATTCTTCTATGTATTATTTACAACTGATTTTATGTCATAACAGCAGAATTAAGTAGTTGAAAGTGACAGAAAGCAGATGCTTGTAAGCCTTATATATTTACAGCTGGTCCTTTAGGGAAAAAAAAAGTGTTGGTTCCAATCTATAGACATGCTTCCCAGCTGGTTTTCCCATTGCTGTAGATACATGCTGCTTCTCCTTTCAGGAAAATGAGTCTACCTTACCTTTCCTTGAACCTGAGCTGGATTTGTGAATTTTCTAATCAGTAAAATATGGTGAAAGTGATAGACCGTGAGCATTTAAGAAGACTGATAGTTTCTCTTTTCACTCTCTTAGATTTCTGATACATAAAGAATTCTAGGTTATTCTGTTGCAGAGATAACTGGAGTAGAACTAAGGTACTTCAGCCAGCAGCCAACCGTATGTGATTCCCAGATGAATATGAGCCTATGGTTGACCCAGCCAGCAGCATGTTGAACAGAATGACCCAGCTGAGTTTGGCCGACAATCCAAAAAAATGTAGAAGAAGATAAACCTTTATTATTTTAAGCCAGTAAATATTGTGGTAGTTTATAATTCATCAATATGTAACTGACACTTAATACATAGAATTGTGGTGTTATAACAACAAAAGTCTAAAACATTGATTTTAGCTTTGGGTCTGGCAACAAGAATAGGCTAAAAGAAAGTGAGTAGATTTTGAGAAAACTGGAAAAACAGTGAAGTAAGTGTTTCTGGGAGAAAGTGACCATTTTAGTTGTACTGCCATAGTTTTATACATAGCAAGACCCTTCTAATGTTCCCTGAAATCTCCCGTTTGTACAATTTGCATTTCAAATCTTCTTCTGTCTTTGATTCTTTTGCATTTCTGGAATGTTTCATTTAAAATTGGTCAAAATTGGGACGCCTGGGTGGCTCAGCTGGTTGGACGACTGCCTTCGGCTCAGGTCATGATCCTGGAGTCCCGGGATCGAGTCCCGCATCGGGCTCCCAGCATCATGGGGAGTCTGCTTCTCTCTCTAACCTTCTCCTCGTTCATGCTCTCTCTCACTGTCTCTCTCTCAAGTAAATAAATAAAATCTTTAAAAAAATAAAAAAATAAAAAATAAAATTGGTCAAAATAAAGAGAGATCAACTTGCTACAAAACTGATGGTAATTTTTGTTTTCCAGAATGTTCTTGGTAATGTTAGACTAGTACTTTTATATTTAAAACAGAAACCTGGTCAACTTTTAAAATACAAGCTCTATGATTTTAGATCTCAGTGCTATGGAATTTTTTCTTCATAGTATCTTCTGTTTAGGAAAGCAGCTCAATATAAGGTCACTTTGTCTTAATCAATTTTTTTGGCTAATGTATAAATTCAGATATGACTACATGACTATTTCTGGTCTTATTGCAGGACCCTGGCAAATAGTGGAAGAATTCTACTAGATAGAGTGGAGGGGTTGTCATTCTGTCAGCTGGCTTTTTTTATTTCCAAGGAAGGGGTGGGCTGTTCTTGCCTGAAGTCTTCTAGGGTAGTGACTTTAAAATTCTAATGCTCTGGTGAAGGGATTCCAATGAAAAAGCTCCAAATATATCCAATAGTTTTCTGTTTATTTCTTTAAATTAAGTATTTTAATTTGGTTTGCCCCAGATGCTGTCTTAATTATAGATAGTATGGTGATTTTATATCGTTACAATTTAGCTAAGATGGAATTACATTTCTCAGAAGTTTCTTTTTTGCATACTTCAAGGTTAGCATAGGCCATAGGAAATATTTATATGAAATTGAAAAGACAGAGGCAAAATAGAGCCATCACATTTTTAAGGTTGATGCTGGGTGCCAGGCACTCTCGTACTTTGCACACATTGTCACAGAACTCCTGGCTTATCTTGTAGTCAGAGGCAGCAGCTGGCCCCTCAGCTTTCCTAGCTCTCGCAGATCCCTGTTCAGCTTCCCTGAGTTCTAAGTCAGAAGCGTGAGAAGCTCCAGGTAAATGGTGCCATTTCTGCTGCCCCTGCATACTCTGGCTGGTGACACAGAGATTCATGTGGTTCTCATGAGTTCCAGTTTGTCCTCACACTCACCTCCTTCACATCCAAATTTTTATCCCTTCTAAGAAATTCTACCGACTGACAGAGACATCAAGCGCAGTAGGATACCCAGGTGTAACAGTCTTCAGTAGAATTATTTAACAGCTTCCACAATTACCTAAGTGTAATCACTTCCATATCACTCATAACCACTCTGCTTCCTTTAGCAAAAGACAATGGCTGAGCGTGAGGACTTTAGGATTCAACTTTTGAGTTGGCATTTAACGTTTAAACTCTACTGGTCTTATGACTGTTGGCAAATCCCTTAATCTTTCTCTGCCTCAGTTTTTGCATTGGAAAAATAGTGATGACCATATTATATCTATGTGGACCTGTTGCATCAGTTAATATGTTTAAGTACTTAAAATGTAATTAGTGTTATTTATTATTACTTACTTATCATGAAACTATATTGTTTCAACAAGAAGATCGAATGAATTAACTTTGGGTCCTCCCTCAGTTTGTTTAAATCTTCCCAATGCTTGGGTAATGATAAATATGTTAAAATCCTCATTTCCATTCCAATGATTATTGTTTCCTATAGTTTCATATTTAATTGCTTATATTAATGAACATTTGAAATAGAGAGATATAACCATTTGAGCTAATAACCATTTGAGCTATCTATCCATTTGGGGATAGTGATCTATCCCCAAAGTAGAAAACCTGTGGTCTCTCCAGAATTTAGCACCTTGTGCAGCACACAGTAGGCATTCAACATGTTTTTCAGTGAGTTAATATTATTCCATTTGAAATTTTATAATAATATACTAATATCTCCAGTTTATATTTAAGAAAAAAATGTGCAAGTGTTTAAATTTTTTATTCAAAAATAAAGTTTAATAATCATTTTTAACTGTCCCAATTGATTAAACAAGGAGTCTCTGTGTTTACATCTTTATATCATTCTACGTGTATCATTCTCTATACCTTTGAAACTGACTTGAGGCACACTTCAGATTCTGTAGCACAAATATGAAAGGCACGGGATTTGTTGAATACCGCTTCTGAAATCAAGAGGAAGGGTAATTATATCCTTACACATAGCTCAAAGATACCCCTAGAAGGTTGTCTGACTAAGTTAATCATAAATTTCCAAAAGCTACCTATTGGGGTAGCTAGAAGTTATTCCAAGTGAACTGGTCAACTGGACAAGATTTCAGTAATTTCTTAGATAAATGCACTTAACTACAGATATTTATTAATATTGAATAGGACCATATAATAAACAATATTATCTGTGTTAACTGTATATAAAATGAGTTTCTTATCAGTTGATTTAACAACCTTCATCAGTTAGTTTGAGGAAGGGTTGTCTTCTGTTGAGACAGTATATGCCCTGACAGATGACCAATGAGGATGGGGCAGCTACTTAATATCCCACACCACAGAAGAGGAAACTAAAGCTTGGTGGTTTAGTGATTACTGAGTTAGTCTCGTGGTTGATACCCTAGCATCCATTTTTCCCTTCTCCTACCGAGAACATAGGGGTTTTACACTGAGTCAAATTAAACTCTTCTATTTTTTTGTCTGCGGTATAGGTATGATTCATCTACTTCTGATCACTGTGAAAGTCCAAATGACTTAAGTCAAGTTCTTATTGATCAGGGTGTTTTATACTGGTTTGGGTATATTTCCCAATTTAACCCAAAGCGATTGAGGTGACTGGCATGGTTATGCTATGCAGTTGGGAATTCTTACAGCATATTTGTTTTTCCCCTTGTTTTCTTTCAATGAGGAAGGAAGCATGAGATTAAGTTGTCTCACTTGGTAAAGCAGAGTGGAGAGCACCACCTCCACATAGATTTGCAGCTCTGATGAAACTATACCTTCTGAATCACCTAGTCTTGGAACCAGCCTTCTTCTGTACTCTTTACAAGATTCAAGATTTTTCTTCTCAATTTCCATTTGAAATATTTTGTACCTGTTTTTATCTTGTTTTATTAGTTCAGGAAAGTTTCTTCTCACTTGTTGTAAGCAGAATTATGGCCCCACATAGATATCAGTTCCCAATCTCTGGTACCTATAAATATCACCTTATAAGGAAAAAAAATGATTTGAATAGATTAAAGTAGGGATCTTGAGTTGGAAAGATTATCCTATATTATCCTAACTATCCTAACTAACCCAGGCCCTAACTGCAATCAGAATGGCCTAAGATAGGCAGAGGAACATTAGACAGACAGAAGAGAAGAAGGTAAGTTGAAAATGAACAGATAGAAATTGGATTGGTGCATCCAGAAGTCAAGATTGCATGCAGCCAACTAAACCTGGAGGAGGCAGGAAATGGATTCTCCCCGAGAGCCTTCAGAAGGAGTGGGACACTAGAGGTACCTTGATTTTGGCCCAGTGATACTGATTTTGGATGTCTGGCCTCTAGAACTGTGAGGCACTAAATATCTGTTTGTGATAATTTGCTGCAAAATTTGTACTAATTTGACAAGACAGCCAGGAGAATACAATACACTTAGATCAAATAAAGATCTAACATCATGGACTTTGTTCCATGATTCATCAAAAGAAATAGGATACACACAACAGATGCAAATATGGTTCAAAACCATTCTGTTTCCTATATATATAAATATTTTAAGATATTCCCTTGTTTCTGATAAAGATCTTCATCTGGTTCTCTCCTTCCCTGTTTCCTTCCCTCCCTCCCTTTATTTCTTTCCTCTTTTCTTTCATCTTTTGTTAGATAGAGAAAGAATATTTAAGGGCAAGAAAGTTGTCTGCGTTGGCCTCATACTAATTTGGTTTTGTCTGTAAGATAGTTTGAAGTACTATTGCTATTGTTGTGTCCCTTTAGGATTTCAATCTTCTGTACCATCTTTGTTTCTCAATGCTCAAATTATAGTTTTGACTTGCTTCAAAATTTGTAAGTTTCCAAATCCCGAACTTTCCAAATCCCTAAGGTGTTTGTTTACACCTCAATGTCAGTCTTGCCTATACACCATTCTTGATGCTTCTGAATGTGCTTGAAGCACACTTCAAATTCTGCAGCACAAATATGAACTTGAATACATTTACAAGGAAAAAAGAAGCATATTCAGCACCATTTGGTTTCATTAAAATACATGCACGCAAACTGATTTTTGATGAATTTTCATTAGCATTTTCAGTACCCATTAGTTGTATTTTTGATGGAAAATTTGGATGGAGAGCTGAGATACTAAGTTTAAACAGTTAATTTCCGTGATTTTTTTTCTAGCTTATATATCACATAAAAATACAGTAAAAACACGTTAAAATACTTCTTATTTAGTTTTGAGGGAAATAAAATACCAAAATGTTCAAAAAATGAAAATTCTTGTGGTTGTATTAAGGTGTGTATTTTATGTTCCTATTATTTATTATTTTATGGTAACTAAAATGTGTTTATTTGTTCACTAATAATACATTTTTACATTTATAAAATGTGACATGTAATCTTTTCAACCACACTGGCCTTTTTTGAGTTTTGGTTCCTTGAACATGCCAAACATACTCTCTTCAGGACTGCTGTGATTGCAGTTCTCTTGATTTAAACTATGTCCCCCAAACCTGCCTCTGGTTCCTTTCCTCACTTATGAAAAATGTAATTTTTACCACAAAGACCTTCTCTGAACAGTCTATCTATAATATTCTCCATTTCTCTATCTCCTTATATCTGCTTTATATTTTCTTTTCACTTACACCATATATTTGTTAATTTTTTAGTCTGTCTGCTTACTCTTCCGCACCCTCTTGTTCCTACTTGCCTGCACCATGTGGCAAGCGTGTTTGGCTGCTTTGTTTATTCCTATGTTCCCAAAACCTAAAACACAACTGGGACAATTTGGGAGCTCAATAATTGTTGTTGAATTAATAAAATAATAGCTACTTTAAAAATGTATTTAAATATTTAACAAGAATCTATGTATATAGATCAAGATAACAAATTTACTCTCTTCTGTTGACTTCCATCTTCATGTCATGTGTTATAAGTGGTGTTGGAGCCTGACAGATAGATAGCCCTGCCCAAAGGCATTTACCTCCATCCTGCTTCAGTGCAAAATACCAACATTAATTTCATGCTTATCCTTCTGTGTGTGTTTTCTTTTTTCTTTTTACTTTTTAAAAAATATTTTATTTATTTATTTGACAGACAGAGATCACAAGTAGGCAGAGAGGCAGGCAGAGGGAGAGGGAGAAGCAGGCTCCCTGCTGAGCAGAAAGCCCAATGTGGGGCTCGATCCCAGGACCCTAGGATCATGACCTGAGCTGAAGGCAGAGGCTTTAACCCACTGAGCCACCCAGGCGCCCCCTGTGTATGTTTTCTTAAGTTTAATACATATTTCTGCATCCACCCAATGTTGCTTTTTCTCCCTTAAACACTTTTAGTCTTTCTCAGATTGTTGTTGAAAATGGCTGTACCAGCTTACAGCAGTATAAGATCCTTCTGTTTCTTATCTTCCTTTTATGATCAGATTTTAATTTTGTTTATATAACATGTTAAATGGCAATTTATTGCTTTTTTAATTTACCTTTCTCTGATTTCTGGTGAAGTAGACCATCATGTTATTGTTTTATTTACATTACACTTTTTCTTCCAAGAAATACCTCTAAATCAGCTCTATGTTTTGGTCCATTTTATTATTTTCCTAATTTTTTTAAATTTTATTTATTTATTTGACAGAGAGAGAGATCACAAGCAGGCAGTGAGGCAGGGGGAAGCAGGCTCCCTGTTGAGCAGAGAGCCCAATGCGGGGCTCAATCCAGGACACCGGGATCATGACCCAAGTCGAAGACACCCAGGTGCCCCTTTTTTTCTAATTTTTAAAGGAGCTTCCATATTCTGAGTAATATTTTTTTTTGGTAGTAAGCATTTCAAACAGCTGCTCTGAAATTGTCTTGTCTTGTAATTTTGTTTGTGGCATCTTTTGTTATGCAGAATAATTTAATTTTTATTACAAATATATTTTTATATATATTATGTTTTTTGGGTTATTTATGATGTGCCTAAGAAATCCTTGCCTGTTTTGTAATCGAAAGATATTTGTACACATTTTCTTCTAATTTAGTTTTCCTTTTTAATTCTTCATCATACCTACAATAATCAGGTTTGATGTGAAGTATGGAGCTAATTTATGTATTTACTTGTATATGGATGACTAGTTATTTCAGCACAACTTAATGATTTAGTGAGTAGTCCAAACTCACCTGCTGATTCATAATGCTGCTTGGAAAAGTTTAAGTGTCCATATGTGTGTAATTCTGTTTTAGCGTATTTATTTCCAATGGTTGAAGTATGGGTCTCTGTTAGTATTACTGGACTTGAATGCTTCATCCTTTCAGTATTCTTTGATGGATCTACCATCTTTTCCTCCATCTCTTAAGATATCTGGGCTATTTTTCTCTTTTGTTTTTTCATGTGGCTTTTAAAAGTTGTGTGAGTTTCCATTAAGTTTGAATTTGTATTATACATTTGACTAAAATTCTTAAAAGATGAAGAATGACATTCCATAATAATGATCACATTTTATTAATTAAATATATATTCAGATAAAGTACTGTAATTTTCTTCACAGAATTTTTATTCACATTTAAATTTAATTTTAGCTTTATATTGAGATGATAAAAGTAAAGACTCTATTGACCTATGGCTCTATTTAGAAAGTTTGTGTCCAAATCCTAAATTCTTTCCCTTATGTTTCACCTTGAAAAATTTAACATTATTGAACAATAGGTTGCTCATTTATAAAGTAGAAATAGTAAATGTGTCTACTCATAATGTTGTTGTAATGATTAAATAAAGTAATAAATATAAATTGCTTTAGAATATCACTTACCACTGAACAAATACTCAATAATTATTTTTGGCCCATGCTGACATTCAGATGGTAGGGATTAGTATATGGCTAGCTTAAAATTTTTTTTTGACTGCTTCTAGAGTGTTGAAATGAGCTTCTGGGGGTCCATGTGTGGCTTAGTCCTTAAGCATCTGCCTTAGGCTCAGGTCATGATCCCAGGGTCCTGGGAGTGAGGCCTGCATCTGGCTCTCTGCTCAGGGGGAAGTCTACTTCTCCCTCTCCTACTCCTCCCACTTGTGTTCCATCTCTCTCTCTGTCAAATAAATAAATAAAATCTTTAAAAAGAAAGAAAGAAAAAAATGAGCTTCTATGGTGAACTTGTTAAATATACTACTTCCACTCCAACCTTTTACTGCCTGTTTTTCTCCAAGATGTATTCATGTGCAACAACCAAAATGGCTGATGACTCATGTCCTCCATGATAAAGTTGGTGTGAACTGTGAATAGTCATTACCCAATCAGAATATTAGGGATTTCATGATTCTTTTGCCCCTGTGAATAATCTTTGTTGTTAAAATTGTGTAACACCATTAATTATTTTAGGTTGATCTTTAACCATGTAAAAATAAAATTTTATCTTATTAAACTCTATGTATTCACTTAAGTTTTTATGTTAAAAAATATATTCTCAAAAAGGACAATTTTGAATCCTTTGCTTCATATACCACTTATTCAACTATGCATTCATTTTGTCTGAATGGATTAACTATAATCTCGTAGTATAACATTTAATCAGAACAATTCTAGGGAACTTTTTTGGTCTTTTTCCTGACTTCAGTGGGAATATTAATGTGCTTTAGGTAGGCTTTGATAGATTCACTATACTGCCAAGTGACATTTATTTTTATGATTGAAAATTCAATTTAATTAAATATTATTGACATATATTGAATCAGTTATATTATTCTTTTTTATTTTCTATTAATATGTTACAAGCCATCCTTGAATTACTTGATTCCCTTTCTGTATATGTATATGTACACACTGCTAAATTCAACTCCACATAGATTATTTGAGATATTTTTATCTATATTCGTAAATGAGCATTATTTTAATTATTTTCTGGTTTGTAAATAATGGTTTCATTTTCTTTTTTTTTGGTCTCATTTTCTTTGTAAAAAAAAAAAATCAATCAACTTTTCCTATTTTTCTGCCTCTTAACCTGCATAATATTGAAATATTTTAATGGATTTATTAACACTTAACGATAAAACCCTCTGGGCTTGGATTATTTGGAATAGGCATAGTAAAAGTTGAATCTGATTTGAAATTCAATTTGAAAGTAATTATTGCTTTATCCATTTGTTATTGTTCTTGAGTAATTTTGACATTGTATAGAAGGTTATTCATATCATTTAAGCTTTTAAATGTATTGTTTAAAGTTGTTTTAGAATTATGATTTTTAAGATATCTGAGTCATAAGTAATGATAAGCCATTCATGTCTGTTTTACTAATATATTCCATTTGTTATCTATCTATCTATCTTCTGTCTTTTGATGTATACATCCCATTATATCTATTTCTATGTCTATCATACATATATGTGTAATTTATTTAAAGTAAATATAATTCCATTATGTGTCATTAATTTTGTTTTATTAATTTTATTTTCATAGATAATGTATTTAAATCATGTTGCAAATAAAGTCTTTTTTCACTTTTTAAAATTTTCTTTGTTTTAAATATTGGTTTCACCAACCAAAAAAATAAAATAGCAGAAAGTATACATTTATAAAGTTTTTAAATAAATAAAAATTTTGAATACAGTTAAATTGTTTTTTCTTAATCTTATTTTTGAAACTGAGAATTTATCTAGCAAAACTACAAGGCTGCCTTGGAGCTTTCTGATGTTTATTAACATTGGTTTATGTGAATTGCTCCCAATTCAAGCTATAAAAACTCGGGAAAATGTCCAAATAGCCGTCACTAGCTATAAAAAAATTCTGTAAAAGCTAATAAAAATTTCTATATCACATAGTACATATATTTTGTATTAAAGATGCCATGACTCCTTCTCAGTGTTAACTTGTGCTAGCTCAGAATCTCATGATTTCCTTAAACAAAGATAAGTATTTGTTTCCTGTTATCAATGTACATTTTTACATTTAATATACTAATTCTCACAAAATAGTAGTTCATTCCTATATTCTGTTGTTATTTTTTCTATTTTGAAAGGATAATTTGGCAATTTTTAAGCAAAATTTTAAAATCATTAATATTGTTGTACACACACACACACACACACAAACACACACACAGAATCTTAGGTATATTTGACTTAATTTTTTTCATGTTTGCCCTCAACATTTTGTTAAGAGATTAGGTGTAATCTTAGTAAAAAGACCAAGATTATTTGTTGTAGAATTTCTCCTCACCTTGTTATCTGTCTTTGCCACAGAATATTCACTTTACAGATATATCAAGGAATTATAAATTGCTAGTTTATCCATTAAAGCTTTGTTATAAAAGCCTCTTGACAGCTAAATATTTTGTACAATCTAACTGCTCGAATGTTATTTACTCATTCTACATTCTTTATGTTTTTGTTTTAAGAAAATATTCATTAATTCAACAAATAACTATTGTGCATTTTTTTTTTTTTTTTTGTGCTGGGCTCTTTTTTAGGTGCTTGGGGTACCTTTATAAGCATAATGAAGATTTTGCCTCATGAAATTTACATAGAGACTTGAATAAGGGAAGTTAGAAATAAAAGCTAATAGGAAAATTAATTATATAGACTATTAGAGATTTTAATTAATGCTGTGAAGGAAAAGAGAAAAAATGTAGAAGACATGGTTTTGGGACAGACAAGGGAAAATAACATATTTGGATTGTTTGGAGAAGTGCTACTCGAAGTGTAATCCACAACCCAGAGCTAGCCCGTGGATTATTTGCCTCTAATTGTATCAGTTACCTCTCACACCATTAATGCTGGATGATAGGATTTTCCAAAAGCAAATGGTTTAAGACAACTACTGTTCTAATGATCTAAGGCAGGTTTCATTAATCTTATCTGGGTTTGCTTATGCATCTGTGATAAACTAGAAAGTTGGTTAGAGTTTGGCTGGTATACAATGGCCTCATCTGGGGAAATTTAGCTCTGCTAAGGTTTCTCATATTTCCCCAGTAGGCTAATCTGAGGATGTTCTCACAGAAAAGGAAGATGAACAAGGGAAGAAAGTCTGAAGTTTTGGGTTTTATTTGTTTGTTTGTTTGTTTGTTTGTTTTTTAAAGACTCTTCTTGAATTAAATTTATTCTTATCCTGTCAGCCAAAACAAGTCACATGGCTGAGACCAGAGTCAATGTGTTATGATTTGGTTAGAAAATCCACTTGTAAATTAAAATATATGACAAAAAGTACTTGAACATAAGATCATGGCCAGGATCTGATAGCTCTGATGCAAGTTAATGAGAAATAAATTATTTACTTGACCCATATGATCAAAATAATTATAATGTAGAGGTACTAATATTAACAGATATAATAAGTGAATAGATATAATAAGTGAATTCAATTTGTATCTATAAATACTTATTAGATGATAAACAACTAGATTGTAGATATTGAATGAATTAAAATATTTATTACAATTAAATGACTTTCTTTTAAAGAGAACTAGTAAAGCATTTCTGCAAAAAATTTTAGTGTTGTGGGATGCCTGGGTGGTTCAGTAGGTTAAGTGTCCAACTCTTGACTTTTGCTCAGGTCATGATCTCAAGGTTATGGGATAGAGCCACGTGTCAAGCTCAGCTGGGAATCTGAGATTTTCTCTCTCTCCCTCTCCCTCTGCCCTCCTCCCCCACTGCTCTTTCTCTCTCTCTCTCAAATAAATAAATAAATCTTTTAAAAAAATGTTGGTGTTATAATAGTGTCATAGGAGTGGAAAGATGGTGGAAAATTAATTCCAATGGAGTGGCCTTAAGAAGGAAATAGGAATTGAAGGTGACATTGAGAGATGGTATAGCACACCATGAAAATCATCTAACTAGTACACATTACTCTCATATCCTTTATGGTAAGAATCACAATTTGATTCAGACGGAGCATGTTCTGGGAAAAACAAAACAAAACAACAACAAAGAACACCGTGTAGTTTTTCTGTTTCTCCAGGTAGTTATTCATGACATAGTCTTACCAAGGAGGTGGAAGTGGTTGTCTATAGCTCTAGAGCTTCAAGTAAGTTATAGACTTTTAGTTAAAAAGGAACCAACAATTATACTTAGAGAAGCACCAAAAAGAGTATTAAATTTAACAAAAAAAACTTTCAAGAGCTCTCCACAGAAAGCTAGAAAACTTTGCTGAGAGAAATTAAAATAAGATCCAACTAAATGAAGTAGATATGTCAACTTCATGAAACGGAAGAATAAAATTGTTAAGATGTCAATACTACCTAAATCAATCTAATGAGTCAATGCAAATCTAGTTAATACCCCCAAATTTTTGAAAATATTAATAAATTCATTCAAATATCTACATAATACAGTAAGGAACCTAGAAAAGCCAAACAATCTTGAGAAAAAAAAAAAAAGAACTCCCTATTTTTAAGTTTCACAGAAAAAAGATAATATAAAATATTTCTGCAAACTTAAAATAGCAAAGTATTTATGAGGATATATAAAATATTAAACTTAAAAAAATATAAATTGAAATTTAATGAAACTCCCATATATCTGTGTGTTTATCAGATAGATAAGATAGATGACATAGATAGATGTAGCTCAATATAGATATGACAGATATGAATCTGTAATATATAATTAACTTTTACTAATCAATAAGGTAACAATAATAGTAGTAAGAATAATATGAAGAAGAATGGCAAAAATCTTGGACAGGTATGTCACAATGAATATACAGAAATAGCCAATATACACACAAGAATTTGCTTAGTCCCATTAGTCATCAGGGAAATATGAATGAAAACCTAGTACCCTCTCAAAGGCATTACTAAAATTGCAAATAATGACATGGTAAATATTTCAGAGGATGTGAGACAACTGAAACTCTCATATATTTCTTTTATAATTTATTAATTAATTAATTGTTTTCTGTAGTGTACCTTCCAGAAAAAATTATTAATGTACAATGTATTATTGGTTTCAGAGATATGGGTCTATGATTCATCAGTCTTATATAATAATTAATGCTCATTATATTACATGCCCTCCTTAATGTCCATCACCCAGTTATACCATTCTTCCACTCTGCTCCCTTCCAGCAACCCTCTGTTTTTTTCCTATAGCAGTTTGTTTTCCTATAAGAGTCTCTAATGATTTGTCTCTGGCTTCATCTTATTTTATTTTTTTCTACTCTTCCCCTATGATCCTCTGTTTTGTTTCTTAAATTCTCCATATTACTGAAATCATAAGATAATTGTCTTTCTCTGACTGTATTTGCTTAGCATATACCCTCTATTTCCATCTGCAGTTTTGCAAATGGAAAGATTTTATTTTTGATGACTGTGTAATATTCCATTCACGGAGTGTATACACACACACACGCACACACACACACACACACACACACACAATATTCTTTATCCATTCATCAGTCAAGGGACAGATGCACTCTTTCCCTCATTTGTCTATTGTGGACATTGCTGCTATAGCCATTGGGGTATAGATGCCCCTTCAGATCACTACATTTGATTTTTAGGGTAAATAACCAGTAGTGCAATTGCTGGGTCTTAGGGTAGCTCTATTTTCAACTTTCTTAAGAACCTCCATATTGTTTTCCAGAGTGGCTGCACTCTACATAGCCACAGACTAGGAGGATTCCCCTTCCTCTGCATCCTCACCAACATCTGTTATTTTCTGACTTGTTAATTTTAGCCATTTTGGCTGGGTGTGAGGTGGTATCTCATTGTGGTTTTGATTTGTATTTCACTGATCCTGAGTGATGTTGAGCATTTTTTCATGTGTCTGTTGGCCATTTGGATGTCTTCTTTGGAGAAATATCTGTTCATGATTTCTGTCCATTTTTTGATTGGATTATGTATTCTTTGGATGTTGAGTTTGATAAATTCTTTACAGATTTTGGATATTAGCCCTTTATCTGATAAGACATTTGCAAATATCTTCTCCCATTCTGTCTGTTGTCTGTTGGTTTTGTCAACTGTTTCCTTTATTGTGCAAAAGCTTTTTATCTTGATGCAGTCCCAAAAGTTCATTTTTGTCTTTGTTTCCCTTATCTTTGGAGACATATTTAGCAAGAAATTGCTGTGACCAAGGTCACAGACCTTGCTGCCTGTGTTCTCCTCTAGGATTTTGATGGATTCCTGCCTCATATTTAACTCTTTCATCCATTTGAGTCCCTTCTTGTGTATGTCATAAGGAAATGGCCCATTTTCATTTTTCTGCATTTGGCTGTCCAATTTTCCCAACACCGTTTGTTGAAGAGGTTTTTTTCCCCATTGAATATTCTTTCCAGCTTTATTGAAGGTTTGTTGACTACAGAGCTGAGGGTTCATTTCTGGTTCTCTATTCTGTTCCATTGATCTATATGTCTGTTTTTGTGCCAGTACCATACTGTCTTGATGAGTACAGCTTTATCATAATTTTGAAGTCTGGAATTGTGAGGTCACCAGTTTGGGTTTTCTTTTTTCAGCATTCCTTTGGCTATTCTGGGTCTTTTCTCATTCCATATAAATTTTAGGATTATTTGTTGAAGCTCTCTGGAAAAAAGTTGATGGCATTTTGAAAGGGATTGCATTGAACTTGTAGATTGCTCTAAGTAGCATAGACGTTTTAACAATATCTGTTCTTCCAACCCATGAGAATGGATGTATTTTCATTTCTTTCATGAGTATTCTTCCTCGATTTCTTTAATTAGTATTCTGTGGTTTTCAGAGTGCAGATCCTTTGCCTTTTTGCTTAGGTTTATTCCTAGGTATCTTATGGTTTTTAGTGCAGTTGTAAATGGGATGGACTCCTTAATTTCTCTTTCTTCTGTCTCATTTCTGGTGTATAGAAATGCAACTGATTTCTATACATTGATTTTTATATTCTGGAACCTTCTTGAATTTCTGTATGAGTTCTGAAAATTTTGGGGTGAAGTCTTTTGAGTTTTCCAAATGGATTATCATGTCACCTGCAAAGAGTAAAAGTTTAACTTTTTCTTTGGTGATTCAGATGCCTTTTATTTCTTTTTGTTGTCTTATTGCTGAGGCTAGGACTTCTTGTACTATGCTGAACAATAGTTGTCATAGTGAATGTCCTTGCCATGTTCCTGATCTTAGAAGAAAAGTGTTTAGTTTCCCCCATTGAGAATGATACTCTCTGTGGGCTCTTTGTATATGTCTATTATGATATTGAGACATGTTTCCTCTATTCCTACACTGTGAGGAGTTTTAATCAAGAAAGGATGTTGTAATTTGTAAGAGTATCATATGGTTCTTTCCCTTTATCTTATTTATGTGGTGTATCACATTGATTGATTTGTCAATGTTAAACCACCTTTGAAATCCAGGTATAAATTCTACTTGTTTGTGGTAAATAATCCTTTTAATGTACTGTTAGATCCTATTGGCCAGTTTCTCGGTGAGAATTTTTGCATCCATGTTCATCAGGAATATTGTTCTATAACTCTCCTTTTTAGTGGGGTGTTTGGTTTTTAAATCAAGATAATGCTGGCCTCAGAAAGAGCTGGCATGATATTTTCAGAGCACTAAACGAGAAAAACATGCAGACAAGAATACTATATCCAGCTAGGCTATCATTGAAAATAGAAGGAGAGATTAAAAGCTTCCAGGACAAACAAAAACTGAAAGAATTTGCAAACACCAAACCAGCTCTACAGGAAATATTGAAAGGGGTCCTCTAAGCAAAGAGAGAGCCTACAAGTGGTAGATCAGAAAGGAACAGAGAGGGCGCCTGGGTGGCTCAGTGGGTTAAGCTGCTGCCTTCGGCTCAGGTCATGATCTCAGAGACCTGGGATCGAGTCCCATCACGGGCTCCCTGCTCAGCAGAGAGCCTGCTTCCCTCTCTCTCTCTCTGCCTGCCTCTCCATCTACTTGTGATTTCTCTCTGTCAAATAAATAAATAAAATCTTAAAAAAAAAGAGAAAGGAACAGAGACCATATACAGTAACAGTCACCTTACAGGCAATACAATGACACTAAATTCATATCTCTCAATAGTTACCCTGAATGTTAATGGATTAAATGCCCCAATCAAAAGACACAGGGTATCAGAATGGATAAAAAAAAAAACAAAACCCATCTATATGTTACCTCCAGGAAACTCATTTTAAGACCGAAGACACCTCCAGATTTAAAGTGAGGGGTTGGAAAAGAATTTACCATGCTAATGGACATCAGAAGCAGGAGAGGCAATCCTTATATCAGATCAATTAGATTTTAAGCCAAAGACTATAATAAGAGATGAGGAAGGACACTATATCATACTCAAAGGGTCTGTCCAACAAGAAGATTTAACAATTTTAAATATCTATGCCCCCAACGTGGGAGCCGCCAACTATATAAACAAAGTAATAACAAAATCAAAGAAATACATCAACAATAATACAATAATAGTAGGGGACTTTAACACTCCCCTCACTGAAATGGACAGATCATCCAAGCAAAAGATCAATAAGGAAATAAAGGCCTTAAACGACACACTGGACCAGATGGACATCACAGATATATTCAGAACATTTCATCCCAAAGCAACAGAATACACATTATTCTCTAGTGCACATGGAACATTCTCCAGAATAGATCACATCCTCGGTCCTAAATCAGGACTCAACCGGTATCAAAAGATTGGGATCATTCCCTGCATATTTTCAGACCACAATGCTCTGAAGCTAGAACTCAACCACAAGAGGAAGTTTGGAAAGAACCCAAATACATGGAGACTAAACAGCATCCTTCTAAAGAATGAATGGATCAACTGGGAAATTAAAGAAGAATTGAAAAAAAATAATAGAAACAAATGATAATGAAAATACAACGGTTCAAAACCCGTGGGACACAACAAATGCAGTTCTGAGAGGAAAATATATAGTGGTGCAAGCCTTTCTCAAGAAACAAGAAAGATCTCAGGTACACAACCTAACCCTACACCTAAAGGAGCTGGAGAAAGAACAAGAAAGAAACCCGAAGCCCAGCAGGAGAAGAGAAATCATAAAGATCAAAGCAGAAATCAATGAAATAGAAACCAAAAAAACAATAGAACAAATCAATGAAACTAGGAGCTGGTTCTTTGAAAGAATTAATAGAATTGATAAACCCCTGGCCAGACTTATCAAAAAGAAAAGAGAAAGGACCCAAATAAATAAAATCATGAATGAAAGAGGAGAGATCCCAACTAACACCAAAGAAATACAAACTATTATAAGAACATACTATGAGCAACTCTATGCCAACAAATTTGACAATCTGGAAAAAATGGATGCATTCCTAGAAACATATAAACTACCACAACTGAACCAGGAAGAAATAGAAAGCCTGAACAGACCCATAACCAGTAAGGAGATTGAAACAGTCATTAAAAATCTCCAAACAAACAAAAGCTCAAGGCCAGACGGCTTCCCGGGGGGATTCTACCAAACATTTAAAGAAGAGCTAATTCCTATTCTCCTGAAACTGTTCCAAAAAATAGAAATGGAAGGAAAACTTCCAAACTCATTTTATGAGGCCAGCATCACCTTGATCCCAAAACCAGACAAGGATCCCATCAAAGAAGAAAGCTATCGACCAATATCCTTGATGAACACAGATGCGAAAATTCTCACCAAAATACTAGCCAATAGGATTCAACAGTACATTAAAAGGATTATTCACCACGACCAAGTGGGATTTATTCCAGGGCTGCAAGGTTGGTTCAACATCCGCAAATCAGTCAATGTGATACAACACATCAATAAAAGAAAGAACAAGAACCATATGATACTCTCAATAGATGCTGAAAAAGCATTTGACAAAGTACAGCATCCCTTCCTGATCAAAACTCTTCAAAGTGTAAGGATAGAGGGCACATACCTCAATATCATCAAAGCCATCTATGAAAAACCCACCACAAATATCATTCTCAATGGAGGAAAAACTGAAAGCTTTTTTGCTAAGGTCAGGAACACGGCAGGGATGTCCATTATCACCACTGCTATTCAACATAGTACTAGAAGTCCTAGCCTCAGCAATCAGACAACAAAAGGAAATTAAAGGCATCTAAATGAGCAAAGAAGAAGTCAAATTATCACTCTTCGCCGATGATATGATACTATATGTGGAAAACCTAAAAGACTCTACTCCAAAACTGCTAGAACTTGTACAGGAATTCAGTAAAGTGTCAGGATATAAAATCAATGCCCAGAAATCAGTTGCATTTCTCTACACCAACAACAAAACAGAAGTAAGAGAAATTAAAGAGTCCCTCCCATTTATAATTGCACCCCAAACCATAAGCTATCTAGGAATAAACCTAACCAAAGAGACTAAGAATCTATACTCAGAAAACTATAAAGTACTCATGAAAGAAATTGAGAAAGACACAAAGAAATGGAAAAATGTTCCATGCTCCTGGATTGGAAGAACAAATATTGTGAAAATGTCTATGCTACCTAAAGCAATCTACACATTTAATGCAATTCCTATCAAAGTACCATCCATCTTTTTCAAAGAAATGGAAAAAATAATTCTAAAATTTATATGGAACCAGAAAAGACCTCGAATAGCCAAAGGGATCTTGAAAAAGAAAGCCAAAGTTGGTGACATCACAATTCCAGACTTCAAGCTCTATTACAAAGCTGTCATCATCAAGACAGCATGGTACTGGCACAAAAACAGACACATAGATAATTGGAACAGAATAGAGAGCCCAGAAATAGTCCCTCAACTCTATGGTCAACAATATTCAACAAAGCAGGAAAGAATGTCCAATGGAAAAAAGACAGCCTCTTCAATAAATGGTGTTGGGAAAATTGGACAGCACATGCAGAAAAATGAAATTGGACCATTTCCTTACACCACACACAAAAATAGACTCAAAATGGATGAAGGACCTCAATGTGAGAAAGGAATCCATCAAAATCCTTGAAGAGAACACAGGCAGCAACCTCTTCGACCTCAGCTGCAGCAACATCTTCCTAGGAACAACGCCAAAGGTAAGGGAAGCAAGGGCAAAAATGAACTATTGGGATTTCATCAAGATCAAAAGCTTTTGTACAGCAAAGGAAACAGTTCACAAAATCAAAAAACAACTGACAGAGTGGGAGAAGATATTTGCAAGCGACATATCAGATAAAGGACTAGTGTCCAAAATCTATAAAGAACTTAGCAAACTCAACATCCAAAGAACAAATAATCCAATCAAGAAATGGGCAAAGGACATGAACAGACATTTCTGCAAAGAAGACATCCAGATGGCCAACAGACACATGAAAAAGTGCTCCATATCACTCGGCATCAGGGAAATACAAATCAAAACCACAATGCGATATCACCTCACACCAGTCAGAATGGCTAAAATCAACAAGTCAGGAAATGACAGATGCTGGCGAGGATGTGGAGAAAGCACTGTTGGTGGGAATACAAGCTGGTGCAACCACTGTGGAAAACAGCATGGAGATTCCTCAAAATGTTGAAAATAGAACTGCCCTATGACCCAGCAAGTGCACTACTGGGTATTTACCCTAAAGATACAAACGTAGTGATCCGAAGGGGCACGTGCACCCGAATGTTTATAGCAGCAATGTCCACAATAGCCAAACTATGGAAAGAACCTAGATGTCCATCAACAGATGAATGGATCAAGAAGATGTGGTATATATACACAATGGAATACTATGCAGCCATCAAGAGAAATGAAATCTTGCCATTTGCAACAACATGGATGGAACTAGAGCGTATCATGCTTAGTGAAATAAGTCAAGCGGAGAAAGACAACTATCATATGATCTTCCTGATATGAGGAAGTGGTGATGCAACATGGGGGCTTAAGTGGGTAGGAGAAGAATAAATAAAACAAGATGGGATTGGGAGGGAGTCAAACCATAAGTGACTCTTAATCTCACAAAACAAACTGAGGATTGCTGGGGGGAGGGAGGTTAGGAGAAGGGGGGTGGGGTTATGGACATTGGGGAGGGTATGTGCTTTGGTGAGTGCTGTGAAGTGTGTAAACCTGGCAATTCACAGACCTGTACCCCTGGGGATAAAAATATATGTTTATAAAAAATAAAAAATTAAAAAAAAAAGATAATGCTGGCCTCACAGAAAGAATTTGGAAGTTTTCCTTCCATTTTTATTTTTTGAAATAGCTTCAGACGAGTAGATATTAACTCTTCTTTAAATGTTTGGTAGAATTCTTCTGGGATGCTATCTGGCCCTGGGCTCTTCTTTGTTGGGAGATTTTTTATTACTGCTTCCATTTCTTTGCTGGTTATGGGTCTGCTCAGGTTTAGTATGGAATTTTAACACCCATCTCACTGCAATGGACAGATAATCTAAGCAGAAGATCAACAAGGAATGAATGACACGCTGGACCAGATGGACCTCACAGATATATTCAGAACATTCCATCCTAAAGCAACAGAATACACATGGAACATTCTCCAAAATAGATCACATCATGGATCACAAATTGGGTCTCAACCAGTTCCAAAAGATTAGGATCTTTCCCTGCATATTTTTAGACCACAGTGCTTTAAAACTAGGATTCAATCACAAGAGGATATTTGGAAAGAACTCAAATATATGGAGGCTAAAGAATAAATGGGTCAACCAGGAAATTAAAGAAGAATTAAAAAAATCATAGGCACATATGAAAATGAAAACATAACTGTTCAAAATCTTTGGGATGCAGCAAAGACTGTCCTAAGAGAGAAGCAAATAGCAATAGAAGCCTTTCTCAAGAAACAACCTAACCTTACAACTAAATGAGCTGGAGAAAGAAAAACAAATAAAGCCTAAAGCTAGCAGGAGAAAGAGATATAACAAAGATTAGATTGAAAATCAATGAAATAGAAACCAAAAGCACAGTAGAACAGATCAATGTAACTAGGAACTGGTTCCTTGAAAGAATTAATAAGATTTATAACTCCCTGGCCAGACTTATCAAAAAGAAAAAAAAGAAAGGACCCAAATAAATAAAATCATGAATGAAATGGGGGATTGGGTGCCTGGGTGGCTCAGCAGGTTAAAGCCTCTGCCTTCAGCTCAGGTCTTGATCCCAGGGTCCTGGGATCCAACACTGCATCAGGCTTTCTGTTCAGCAGGGAGCCTGCTTCCTCCTCTCTCTCTGCCTACCTCTCTGCCTACTTGTGATGTCTGTCTGTCAAATAAATAAATAAAATCTTTAAAAAAAAAAAAAGAAAGAAAGAAAGAAAGAGAGAAAGAAAGAAATGGGGGGACCACAACCAAGACTGAAGAAATGCAAACGATTATAAGAACATATCATGGGCAACTATATACCAACAAATTAGGGAGTCTGAAAGAAATGGATCCATTCATAGAGACATAGAAACTACCAAAACTGAAACAGGAAGAAACTCTCATATATTTCTAACTGGACTTATGGAAAAGTAAGAAATTTGTAATTATTCAGGGAAGATAAAAGGCTTCCTTGTGGTCTTTATTGGAAAATTTTAGAGAACTAGAAATCTAGTTACTAATGATGTGTACTTTCAAAACACAAGTCATAAAATCAATCAATGACTTGCTCAGTAATCGAAATAAAGCCTAGGTCTTGACAATGGCTCACAACGTCTTAGGCATATGAATTCTTATTTGACTATTCTCATTTTCTATCATTCTTACTATTCACTATTCATTATATTCTAGCCATACTGATATGCATTTCCTTACACACTTTTTTTCGCCTTGATTCGGGACCTCTAGATATCTTATATTCTCTGTTTAATATCTGTTCCCAGATCTCCATATGGCTTTCTGATTTCATTCATTGCTCTCCTTAAATTTCATCTTTACAGAAATAAGTTTCCTGACATCTGTTCTTCATCATTTGATAGACCATTTATTCTACATATACATTATCACCACTCTTATCTGTTCTATAATTTGTTTGTATTGTCTTTCTTATCCTACTAGAATATAAGCTCCATGAGAGATTTTAACTCTTTCACTTACCGTTGCATTCTAATGACTATTGTTTGGCACATAGTTACGTTTCATTAAGTGATTTTTGAACAAAGGGATGGGTGGTATTTCAGAGTTTGGCATCAGAGATAGTTTCTTTCCTAAGACATATGGTTAAAACTTTGTAACCATCAATACCTGTAATTTTTTTTTTATTATTTTGCACGTTTAATTTAAACACAAGATTTGTCTTCCCACATAATCTAACCCACAATATGGTCAAAGTAAATTATTATAAGGTAGCATCTGGACCATTTGTATTGATATTTTTAAAAATCATGAATATTCACATATTTTACCAAGGTTCTTAATTATCCTTAGCAGGTGTTTTCAATATACAAATCCTTCCCCATCACATATTTGGAATTTTATGGCAACTTACAGACTATTGAACATTTGGAGAAAATTGAGTACTACAAGGCATGCATGGTTGTAACTCTTAGAGCTTTATTTAGAAATGCCAAAAAAAATAAATTGTTGATGATTAAGTTTAAGTCAGTATTTCAGAGACATATTACCTCTTAATTAGAGAAGGAAAAGTAATTCACTCTTAAGAAGTTATGTTCTATTTATGCAATGGAATTTGTAACATTGCTATCTATAGAACACCTTAGAATATTATGAACATGGCAACTGACATAGATATACATGATATAGATATCTTAGTTGTCTGGAATAGAAGATAACTTGTGCTAATTAATATAAAAAATCAATTAAAGGGGTATCAAGTAGCTGCAGACATTTGGGAGGAAATGAACAAACAAGCCCAAGAATAGGGTCCTCTATGCTGAAATAGTAATGTGTGGAAAACCATAATGAAACTGAGACATTGAAACTCTAAATTCTGATGAGTCTTCTTTTTCAGTGGAAGAGTTCTCCTAATCCCCAGTGGAAGCAGCGTTCCCATCTATAGCAAAATTTCCCTCCCTATCTCAAGAAGTGGCCCTCTTACACCTGGTAGTATAGTCCTCTCCAATAGTATCTTCCTTTCCAATTCTGAGGGGATTATGAATTTTTTAATGCCTAAAAAACTTATGATTTTTCCTGAGGCAGTTGCCAGGCTAGACAGTATTGATTTTCCTATGAAACCAGCCCCACCATTCCTCTTTGCCTCTAGAACTATAACTAGAACCAAATCCCAGCAGACTCCTAAACCTGAGGTACAGTATGTGACCCATTTGTAGGCGTGTTACCTTTCAAAAGAACCACTTGAGTTGTTGTTTTTTAGTATTATATGTATTTGTGTGTGTGTATAACATTTTATATACATGTATATATTTGTATAGACACAAAAATTAAAGGAACATGTGTAGGAATGGATAATAAGGCTGTGGGATAATGGTGTAAGGAATACAAAGTTAGACAGGTCAAACTTGATAATACAGGCTCACTAAACAGAGATTTAGCATTTGATTTTTTTTTTTTTTTGGTTTGCTGAAACATGGATTAAAAGGTGGCCCAGAGTGAATGAGTTACAAATGTCATACTATCTCTGTTTAAAGCAGTGGAAGAGATCCAAAGGCTTAGGGAGATTGAAATATTAGAGTATATTTGTATATACTCATGCATACTATGAGGGTCCAGAGTGTACTTTTCACTAATACTATCAGCATTAAATTTAAAAGAGGAGCCCTGGCATCTTTGAGTAGCTCTGTGATTATTCCTCTCTTCAGTCCAGAAGACACGTGGGATCTTCAGTCATCGAATTACTAAACCTCAATGCAGTGGCAATAATCAGATGCCTGAGTGGTAGGACCAAGTGCTGGCACTCAAATGCGAAAGCTAAAGCAACGGAACAGTCTGACTTATTCAGACCTATGACATTGGCTAGTTGATTCTGGTGTGCCTAGAAGTTTTTCCATCTGACTCATCCTATAACCAGAAATGAGGCCCAGTGCTTAGAGGGCCTCCTTGGTCTTTGGAGGTACATATTTCTCATCTAAGTATTACCCCAACCCATTTATCAAATGAAGAGACAAGCTGCTAGCTTTAAACAGGGTTCATAACAAGAGAAGGATCTGCAATAGGTCCACACTGCTGTGTAAGCTACTCTACAACTTGGGCCAGATGATTCAGCAGACACAGTGGTGCCTAGAATGTAAATGACAGACAAGGATGCTATTTGGAGCCTTAAATAAGTCCCTATAGGTGAATAACAGTGTAGACCCATATGATTTGAGTTCAAAGAACTGCTATCCACCACATATTACTACCATCTTTTTGACAAATAGTTCTTGGCCTGCTATTGGGCCTCAATAGAGATTCAACACTTAAGCCATGAGCCACTGAGTGATCTGGGCTGTGCATATGAACTAGGTGTTATCTGATATACCAAACCATTAAGTTGACTGCGCATAGCAACTTTCCACCAAGAAATGGAAGTGGTAGATATATGATAAAGCCTAGGCAGGCCCTGAAGGCACCATGTCCCCACTCCAGTGCCCATGGTCCCCGCTCCTTCCACAGTGTTTTCTCTCTCCCAGCCTGTCCCTATGCTGCATGAAAAGTTCCTTATCAGATGATAGGGGAGGAGTTAGAAAGGCTTCATAGAGATGGTTCTCTTGTCATTAGAGATGGTTCTACATGATATGAAGACAATACCTGAAAATGGACAGCTGTAGTGCTACAGTCCTTTTCTAGGAAAGCCTCCCAAAGGGAAAAACTTCAAGTAGTGCACTTGGATTTTCACTTGATAATATGTGATTATCTACTGATGAATATATGAACTCCTGTGGCTCTTCTCCAGTGTTTCCCTGGTGCCTAATGAATAGGTCTTCCAGATGGATGTGGTTAGGCTTCAGTGCTGAAGCATTTCATTAGCCTATCTCCAGTCGGCACAGCAGTCTACATGCTTGCCATTAGTGTGATACTCGGGGCTTACAGCCAGACCTTGTCCCATTGTGAATGTCCTGCAAGGAACTCAGGATGCGGCTGGTAATGTCACCTCTCTTGAGATGTTCTTCATGGCTGCATTGATGAAGAGGTGTACTTAACATTACGGTAAAGCTTTGTGCTGACTAACATTCCCTTGCATAACCTCACGCTAGGCCTTTGCCTTCATTTCAAATTATAAAATGCCATGCTATGCCTTTTTAACTTTACTTTTAGAGGAGAAAAATAAATGAAATCACTCATTTAAAGACAATGTATTTACTAGGAGCTGGGTCAAGCAAATCAATTACAGGAGCAAAAGGATATTTCTTCTCAAAAACATTAGTAGTTTCATACATCTCATAGATAGAAGTTCATTAAAAGTCATTTGTGACAAATCAGAAACTCACCAGTATTTTCAGTCAGTTTTATTATCATTAAATTTAGGTCTTACTATTTTTTACTTTGGACTATCTGCTTAATGTACCACAATTGATGTCTGTGAAATCACGAGCAGGTATTTAGAGAAAGATTTGTTAGGGGAAAGAAGGCTGGGGATTAGTAAGATATAAAAAATGTAGCTGAAGGGTTTTAGCCCCACAATATAACTTACTACAGCACATAGGGAGTGATTACCTAAGGGAAACAGCAATTCAGTAACCTATTCACTTCATCTAATTTCACCAAGGTCCAAAATCTTACTGTGAAAAGCAAACTTAAAGCCAGTATTTAATCTGAGTAAAAAGTAGCTTTATTTCTTGTTCTTCAGAGGACTTTCTTAATACTCTCAAAGATAAAGATTTAGATGACAATATCTACAACCAGAAGAAACTTCAGATAAAACGTGCTTCTGAAAGCTGGAGCCATCAAGCAAAACACTTATGTAAAGAGAATAATATTGAACGCTTTATAAATTCAAATAAATCCCTCTAGTACATACATATTTTCCTTTTATTTAAAGTCCTAAGAGTGATGCTGTCATGTATGATTTTCAAAAACAAACATGAGTCACATACACGTTAGAAACACATCCGGTAAGCTAAAATCCAATAGCAAAGGCAGACATTATTTTCAATAACATTGAGTATATTTAATGCATATATTTATTGAATTTTATGTTTTCTAATAAAATGATCATTTCAAATCATTTAACTTTTTAAAATCAATGTACTATGATCCTCATAATCTGTATTAACTTGCTCTTATCAGGATGCAACTAAAATGAAGCTACTAATCAAAGGAAAGAACTTTCAGCCACGACCTAATCTCTAGTTCTAACATTAGAAATCAGCTATATTGGCAATAACAAAATTATTCAATCAGTTAAAGTGTTTCCATTTACAGGTAAACACAACTGTTTTGTCTAAGAACTTACGTTTTTAAATTTTTTTTAAAAGATTTTATTTATTTATTTGAAAGAGAAAAAGAGAGAGAGAGCAAGAGTGCAAGCAGGGGAAGAGGCAGGCAGAGGGAGAGGGAGAGCTGTTTCCCCACTAAGCAGAGAGATCAATGCAGTGTGGCTGGATCCCAGATTCCATCCCAGAACCCAGGACCCTGGGATCATAACCTGAGCCAAAAGCAGATGCTTAACCGACTGAGCCACCCAGGTGCCCCTTATGTTTACATTTTAGGTCAAAACACTTGCTGTTGACATAGGCTGAAATGTGAGATAAATTAATATTTTCAAATAACTAACACTTAGGAATTAGTAAAAATTCAATGGATATACTCTTTTTTTAAAAGATTTTATTTATTTATTTGGCAGAGAGAGGTCACAAGTAGATGGAGAGGCAGGCAGAGAGAGAGAGAGAGAAAGAGAGAAAGAGAGAGGGAAGCAGGCTCCCTGCCGAGCAGAGAGCCGGATGTGGGACTCGATCCCAGGACCCTGAGACCATGACCTGAGCCGAAGGCAGCAGCTTTAACCCACTGAGCCACCCAGGTGCCCTGGATACACTCTTTTACTCATCCTTTATTAATTACTTTTTTACCTTTTATTTTTATTCTACTGTTTTATAAAAATGAAAACTTGTATGTCCAAAGTACAATAAATACTTGTGTTTCTGTGTATGCAGATATAAAATATATGTACATATCATGTATGTATCACATAATACATCAAAGTGCTATCTGATTTACTGAAAATTTGTCCCTTTTAGTTTGTGTGCTTTAATGACAAAGTCTCATGGAAAAATGATGGCATTGCAGTGATGTTTTCACTGTAGATCATCTTGAATGTGTCAAAATCTACACATATTACAAAGATATAATTTGATGTTCCTTATAATAGTCTTCTAAATAAAATTTAGATTTGTTTTGTATGTTTGGAATTTTCCTTGGTGATTTTATTATAAAGTCTAAGAAATACAAAATTATATTTTAAAACAAAAGTATTTACAAAGTATTTCCTTCCTGATTGTGAATGTGCTACATTTAAAGATTTAGATAATAGTCATATATATCTATTAAGATATTATATGTTGAATTAATCTTAATTTTCTTATTAGGTCTTTTGGCTTTTCTAGTTCCTAATGTGATTATATTATTGTGATTTCTTTTAATGAGCATTCCTCCTGGTTTCAGCTAGACATACTTTATCACAATAAAGCATTTAATTTTGGTCTATTAACACCTTTTATTGAGAGATATTAGTAGACTAGACTTCTGTGACATAAGTACTGCTTATATAAAATAGTTAAATTAACTATATTTTAGGTGGTCCACACAGTCGTTAGTTACCTAAGTGTCAAGTATAGCCTTTCAAACATATTTTTAGGAGAATTTGGAAAACCTAGTTTAAATTATACCACTGATCTAGCATACATTTTGTATATTCGAAAATACTTGATGTAGAGGGTGCCTAGGTACTTTATTTTTAACATTCAGTTAAAAATAGCCTCTTGAATATAATGAGTGGGACATTGCAATGCAGGCAACTTCTGAAGAGCTTTACAACAGTAATGTCCCCAAGGCATTATTTTGTTGAGGGCTTAAAAGCACCAGGAGTAGGAAAACAGCTTCAGCCTTGAGTGATCAGGTCGGCTTCCTCCCTTAAATCAGTTGTGTTGGGCTCCTGAATTCAGAACGTCACTATCTGGTACCCAATCAAGCCATTAACTCAAGTCCAAAAGGACCTAATTTTTTTTCCCTCCCAGCATCAAGTCTGGCTGAATCCATCTTTTAAATGTTCCTTCAAACCATCACTTTTTTTTTTTCTTACTCCAAATGTCACTCTGTCACAGCTTATATGCTTGGCTCATAGTATTTTTGTAGATTTTAATTTGCTCATTATGGTCAACACTAATGGGACCCCCGATCTTTAGTTTTGCTTACCCTCCTTTGTGACTGCCGTACTTAGACCCAAGTAACATGCACAGAATCAATCTGCATTTATGGGCGCCGGCTGGCTCAGCCAGCTGAACATCTGCTTTCAGCTCAGGTCGTGATCCCAGGGTTCTGGGATCCAGCCCGGCGTTGGGTTCCCTGCTCAGCGGGGAGCCTGCTTCTGGCTCTCTCTCTGCTTGCTACTCCACCTGCTTGTGCTCTCACTGTCTCTCTGTCAAATAAATAAGTAAATAAAATCTTTTTAAAAATCTATCTGCATTTGTCATCATTCTTCTTAAAGTCCTCTTTGGAGATAGCACAAGTTCATTTTCAAGATACACCAAGCCCTCTTCTACTTCCCTACCATTATATCTCACCTCTGTATCACATTGTTCCTTCAGTGTTACCAACGACAGAGGTTTTGAACACACACGCTTTTCCTTGCCTCAGTGTGTTTCTGCTTCCTATTTCTGGAGAGCTTTTCATCTCTCTCTTTTTTTTAAGATTTTATTTATTTATTTGACAGACAGAGATCACAAGTAAGCAGAGAGGCAGGCAGAGAGGCAGAAGTGGGAAGCAGACTCCCTGCTGAGCAAGGAGCCAGTTGCGGGGCTTGATCCCAGGACCCTGGGATCATGACCTGAGCCAGAGGCAGAGGCTTTAACCCACTGAGCCACCCAGGCACCCTAGCTTTTAATCTTTTTACTGGGCTCTTTCATCCTCATCCCTCAACACTCAACTCAGCTCCAGTTCTAAGAGTCTTCTTTGGCAACTCTGATTTCTGACGTTTTAGGCTGAAATAAATACCTTTTTCACTATAACAGTGTGCTGGCTTGTTTCCTTTATTATACATAACATACATATGTCTGTGTTATCTTGCTTTGCCTATTCCATGTTATCCTATAAACTGACTTGGAAATGCCAATGTTGTTTATATACAAAATTGCCTGAAGCAAAGTCAGATGTCAGTTTCACAATTAAGTTGAAAGGAGCTTCCCCCCAACACTTGTTTTCTCTATCTTATCCTTTTGCTTCATTTTTACCACATATTAATAAAATTCCTAAGTCTTTCTCAGTCTACCATGTCTGATCTGAAATATGTTTATTTATTTTGAAAGATGTATCAGTGTGTCCACATAATTGTGTGCAGAAAAACAAAGACCGCATATGTAATATTTTTGCTTCTTTAGAAGAAAATGCTAAAAATTACGCTTACGATTCCATATTATGTATAAATTTTTGTCTAAGATAAAAGTAGATCATAAAATAGAATACTAATATTCTGTCTAAAATGACCGTTAACTGACTGTCTTTAGATGGAGTTGAAATCTATCAATTGCTAGTTATACTGGGAGATGATGTGGCACTGAACCAAGTTTCTGGTGTTAAGTACAGTATTATTTCATCAAATGAAGAAAATTATCTCATTTAAATTCAGATATATTAGTAAATTATATTCTCTTTTTTGGGGGGAACAAACAGATGCTTTATTCTTAAATTATGAGTGACAAATCTTTGAAATATATTAAACATCGATAAAAGAATGGGTAATACCAGTGACAACAAAGTTAGCTTCCTATTTCCAGAGAACAACAATGTAAAAGTATGCCTAGAAAGATTTTATACATTTTTTTTTTCCTCTTTAAAAAATGTACTTACACTCCTGGACTTTTGTCCCAGAGGAATAAAAGATTATGTTCACACAAAAACCTGTGTGTAGATGTTTAGAGCAGGTTTGTTTGTAATAATCAAAAACTAGATACACTGAGATGTTCTTCAATGGGTGAATGATTTTGCAGACTGTGGTGGCCTGTCTCTGCCGTGGAGTACTACTAGCAGTAAAAAGAAACAGGCTATTGACACATGCAGCAACCTAGAGGACTCTCCGGAGAATGATGCTCAGTGAAAAAGTCAATCCTCAAAGATTATAGAACTTCCTCGAAATGACAAAGTTACAGAAATGGATAACAGATTATTGGTTGTCAGAGGAAAATAGAATAATGGGAAAATGGGAAGGTTTATGAAAGAGGAACATGAAGGATCTTTTGATGATGGAAATGTCCTATATCCTCAAGGTCAATATCTTTATTGTGATATTGATATTGTACTATAATTCTGAGTGATATTAAAGGATATATGGGATTTCTCCATATTATTTCTTACAATTGGATGTGAACCTATAATTATATCAAGATAAAGTTTAATTTAAGAAAGGCAATTTGGTCGATTATTAAAAAATGATAAGAACTTCCATTCCTCTCTAATTGTATGTTCCTTAAGATGTGCAGTAAAGAATTTGATTATAATATGTGCTTTGAATCCTAAAAGCACAGACCGATATGAATTAGGAGGACTAGTTTGAATCTTTTTTTTTTTTCCCCATAACAATGCAAGCATTTGTTAGTTTACTCTATCTTGGAAACAGAAAATACAGAAGGACATGAAATCAAGTAATTTAGTTTTGTTAGTATAAAATTCTAACTAGATGGAGTATAAACTCCTTATCAATGTTTCATAAGATGAAAAAAAATTATTAAAAATTGACCATTGGTGAGGTACTTTGCTTATTGGAAACAATTTAACAGTAAGTTATATGTTTTCTGTAATGAAGATTAACATCTGAGTAAAAGTTCCTAACGAACAAAGATAATAGAGAAAGTATAAAATGACCTACTATGTAGTACATGCTTTGGGAAATGGCAGGGGGCGAGAGAGGGAATAAGTGCAAAAAGTATCCAAACCAAATACCACAGTGAAATTGTTTCCTTTAAATCTCTGATGTAGTATAAAAATTAAATGAGTGGAGTGATAGCTCCAATTCAGTCATGTTACTTACCACACTATTCATATTTAAAATCAGATTTAAAATTAGGTGTCTTAGTGATTTTCCAATCTGTTAACTGAAATATTGTATTAAAATATTTAAGACAGAATTGTTTGCATTAAAACAGCGTGGTTACATTAGAAACTTCAAGTTTCCTCATCTATTTTATGTTATTTTTACTTGAAATATGTATACTTGATCCTAGGGTTCTGAGATCGATCCTGTATCAGGCTCTCTGCTCGGCAGGAAACCTGTTTCTCCCTCTCCCACTCCCACTGCTTGTGTTACCTCTCTCTCTGTGTCTCTCTCTGTCAAATAAATAAAATCTTAAAAAAAAAATAAAAAAGAAATATGCATATTTGAACTGTTTATACTTTCATTTATTCATTCTCACATATATTCATCCAATAATACCATATGTGCAACAATAATCACTAATAAAAACATATAATTTAGAACACATAATGTAATGTAACTTACCAAATATTGCCATGTTAAACACTGATGTAGACAGCTAAATTATATAAATTATGTCTATTTTTCAACATAGTAAAGCTTATTTTTATTTTATAAATAAGAAACTGATGATTTTGGTGTCATAGTTGTGCCTATAATATAACTCTAAATTATTTTCTTTTTCCACTCTAATATGATGTATATGTGAGAATATGAACTATGTGATTTACATATATTAAGCTTTCTTGAGGACTTTTTAGTCAGTAAAAGTTTGTAATATTTAATGGGGAAAATAAATCAAAATGTATTAGGAAAATACATTATCAATAGAATTAATGCTATAGTTACTAAAGTGTTTTATTTAATGATTTCATCAACAGTAGTAGTGTTAATAAAAACCAAGGAATCTTATTCCTGTGGTTTTCTATTTCGTAATTAAACATTGACTCTAGATTGATGAGAGCATAAGCTGCATGAGGCAAGCAATAACCACTTACCCCTGGATGCCAGTTTACCCACCTTGGTAGCTTATTAATCAGGCCTTGCCAAGCTATAACCATTGGGTGAAGGTTCAAACATTGCCAGTTGCAGCTTTGTGGTATGGAAAACTACTGGTAGAATTATCCACCATAGCATCCCTCGATACATCAGTGTGATGTTTTGATGTGATCAAATGTTGGAGAAGTGATGCGACTCAAGACTTAAAGTTGTTCAATCCTTGCATTAGAACAGGAGTAATCATTTTACACATTGAACTATTGCTGATTTCCACTGAGTTTTATAGAATGCCAATTCCTTTTCTAGGATGATGCTTTTCTAGGTATCCCTAGCTCTTAGGCAATTCAACATTTGCCTTTCATTAGGAAGGTTGTTTATGATTTTGAAAAACATTCTCTCAGCAGCTTTTGATGATTAAATATAACAATACACATAAAAAGTTCAGAAAATATGTTCTAAAATACGTTAGTTATTAGTATGTACATCAATATGTTATAGTAATTATTAGAATGTGTGCAAAATAATATATATAGATAATCAAATTAACAAATGAAATTGAGGTTGTATACAGAAGTTAATGACCTGAGTATTAAATCTCTGATTTTTAATGTAGGCTAATCTAAAATAATTTTTATTTTAGCCTACATTAAAAAATGTATTTTGGACTATATGTATGAAAATTAATTTTTAATATAAAGTGAACATATATTTTTTATTAATTGATAACAATTTATCTATTATGTCTTATAATATATTTCAAAAATATTTTATAAAATATGTAAAAGTTTTCCTCATGATTAGATTACACTCAAATTTAGAAATTAATTCTTCAAAAATACAGGCTCAAGAAGAATCTAAGTAGAGCAATGATGCTGAAAATATGTTTAATGTGATTATAAACATAAAGAAAAAGAACATCACCTGCCTAAAGCCATGCTTATTATTGTTCAGTTTTATTTGATAATGAGGTAAATGTCATGGGAACCATAAATCATTACTTCCTATTATGAGAAAAAAGATATTATAGTAGATGACATTTCTTACATGGGAGTTTTTTAAAGTAGCAGTTATGATTTTTCCTCTGAGTTAATTGTATGAAGTATGGAATATAACAAATTTCAGGGAAGGAAGGGGAAGCAGCAGTGTGTAACAGTTAAATGCACAGATTCTGAAATTAGACTGCTCAGGTAGAAATCTAGTCTCTGAAATTATTTAGAGTTGGATTTGGTAAAATATCTTTGTCATTATATCTTTATAATAATAACATAAAAAAGATATATTATATAATAATAACAAAGATATATTATATCTTTGTCATTATTCTCCAAGCTTCGTGATTTTCATCTGTAGTGAAATCACCCCATCATTGGATTGATGGTTTAGTTGAATAAAGTGAGCAACATGAAAATTATCAGAGAAAAAGTTTGATATTGAATATGATCATGTTGACTGGCATAGAATCTTTATTTTTTTTAAATGAGAAAGGGAGAAAGACATCTAAATTACTTTTATGTATTGTAAAATATGAAAATGAATTCCTTTCAATTTTACCACCAAATTTGGAAAAAACATTGAATTATTTCAATTCCTTAATTTTGTATACCAGAACTCTCTTTTTCTCATTCTATTAATTATTGTCATGTACATGAAATTAAATATATACACACATTTTAATATTTTTAAGTTGAATTTCAGATTCACAAACATTTAATGGCTATGGTGATATGCTTTAGAGCTTAGTATTTTAGAACGCTGCCTTATAATTTCCTGATGCAGTGAATTATAGTAAAATATCATAAGTTTACTATTCTCTTTAATATTATTAGATAATTGATCATAAGAGCTTTAAAAAATAATGACTATCTGTGTGCTTTGTAAATTAGAAAACTATGCTGACCTCTAATTCTATGCATTATACTTATTAATATAAATATATACTATAAATAGTGAAAATTAAAGTGAAAATTTTGAATAAATAGAAAACAATATAATTTCCAAAATGTATGAAATTCCAAAACATCTTAATTATTAATCCAAATGCAAAATGGCCATTAACCGTTTCTAAGTCTTTTTGGAGTTTAATTTTTGCTTAATTATAATATATAACAAAAATATTTTTAAATGTACAAATTCAAATTTTATAGCTTAAAGAATTGTCACCAAATAAGTAACACATCATCCAAGGTCAAATTATAGATTATCAGCAAACTGTATGCCATGCTTGCTACTCCCAATCATTAAATCCAACATTTATCACCATAAATATGCTTTATTTGCTGTTGAACTTTATATACATTGGGTATTCTTATTTTTATCTCTTCTTACTCAGTAAAGTGTTTGAAAAAGCCATCATTTAGGTTTCAAGCAGCAGTAGGTCTTTTTTTTTCCCCTGTGTTTTTTCCCATTGCATGAATATTCCAAAATGTTGTTACTCATTCTGCTTGTGGATTTGGGTTGTTCCGGTTTGAGGCTTTTATAAATTATGCTGTGGAAATAATTTTGTATTATGTATTTTGCACATATATATGGATCTCTTTTAGGTATATACCATGGATTAGAATTATTTGGCCATAGGGTATCTCTACATTTTTCTTTGAAAGATACTGATCCTCAGTTTTCCAAAAAGGTTGTAACAATTTACATTCCCAACAGTGTGTAAATCTAGTTATTTCACATGTTGTCTCTTTATCCTCAGCTTTTAAACCTTAGCTATTCTAGGGAGCTGTATGTATGTATGTATGTCTATACATACACATACAAAAAGATATAGCTGTATCTTTCTGTGGATTTATTTTATTATTTTTTAAGTTTATTATTATTTTTTAATTTAAAGTAAGCTTTTTATCCTAAGTAGGGCTGGGACTCATGACCCCAAATTAAGACTCAGTCTATGGACTGAGTCAGTCAGGCATCCTGTGTGTTTATTTTAGACTTCCCTATGAATAATGATGTTTAGCAACTCTTCATTGCTTTCTGGTCATATGAAAATTTCTTTTATTTCTTGCACTACTACTTTTTCTCCCCCTTCTTCTTCTTCTTATTGTTATTGATAATTATCAGGTAAAGCTTAATAAATCAAAGACCACCAGGTAAAAGCCTGAAGCCTATCAAAGTGAGATTTTGATGCAAGGGAGAGAACTTCAAGAGAACTATAAAATGCCCCTATAAGAGAGATTAGGGAAGCATCTTTTCTAAGGTTTGGTTTTTCCACATGATTCTTAGAGTCTAAGGGAAGCAGTAGTCAATCCTAGATTGGTCCATATTTTTGAGGTGGGTTTAGGAAGTAGGGATCAACTAGGGATTGGGTGCTGTCACAAGGCAAAGACAGCTTAGTGATTAGGTATCACCAGAAATAGATAGGACTGGCAAATGGCTCTAGAGTGTCATTGATAAGAAAGCAATATTCATTAAAAGAAGAGGTCATTATGCTATTTCACAGTTGCTTCATGACCTTGGAAAAACAACAGATCTAGCTAATTTTGCAGCTGACTTTATCTGTGTCTGTTCTCCCAGTGTGATTAATGGCAGGGATACTTTTTTTTCTCTTTTTCAGTCCAAGTTGATTTTCACTCTTCAAGTCCCAGACAGGTTTCTACTTTTTCATTATATATTCTTGATACAAATCTTTGTTGTTTTACGCAGTTAGACCATTCTTTGGTTTTCCCTTTTCTTCTCTTAATAATGCCTTCTGATGAACAGACCTCCTTAATTTTAATGAAGCAAAATTCATTAATTTTTAGTTCAGGCTTAGTGTTGGTGTATCCCATTTAAGAAACGCTTACCTGTGCAAAGTTCATAAAGGTATCCTCCTGCATTATCTCTAGAAGATAATTTGTTAATTTCCCTTTCATATCAAGTCTACAATTCATCTGGCATTGGTTTTTGAATACAGTGTGAGGTACTAATCTAGATAATAAGATTCAATATTTTTCCCCTCTTTGCATATAAATAGCCATATTATCCAATAACTTTTATTGGAAAGATTCTTTTTCACTGTGTTACAATGCCTTTTTTTTTTCTCATAAATCTGGTGACAACATATGTAGGTGTGTCTGTTTCTATACTAAAATATTTTCCATAGGTTTATTTACATATCCTTCTACAAGTATTATGCCATTCTAATTACTGTGCAAATATAGTAAGTCTTGGGACTGGCTAATATACCTCCCCTAACCTTATTCTTATCCTCCATTGTATCTTTAGTTTATTTTGTTTGCCAGTTCACAATATAAACACACAGAAATCAGAAAAGACCTGATAGAATGATGATAGGGATTGCATTGAATCCCTATAATTTATATGAATTCACATATCAACCTAAGGATGTTTTCCAATTTTGAAATGTTCAATCTTCCAAACATTGAACATGGTATAGTTCTTTTTATTTGTCTTTATTTTTAATTTCTCTTAATATTATCTTGTAGGGGCTCCTAGAAGGTTTAGATCATTGAGTGTCAGTCTTCAGCTGACTCAGGTCACGATCCCAGGGTCCTGGGCTTGAGTTCCTCATTGGGCTTCTTGCTCAGTGGAAAGCTTGCTTCTCCCAGTCCCTCCCCTGCTTCCGTTCTCTCTGTTATTTCAAATAAATTAATAAAATCTTTTTAAAAAATGATATTTTGTAACTCTACATGTAGATCTTGCATGCATTTTATAACATTGATTGCTAGGTTTTAATATTTTTTCATAATTGAAAGATAAATAATATATTCATTTTCTAATTGTTACTGGTATATAACACTGCATGTCCTTTTTGCAGATTGATTTTTATCCAGACAACTTGCTAAAATGATTTATTAACTTGAATAGATTTTCAGTCTTTTATTTTTTTTTAAGATTTTATTTATTTATTTGACAGTGAGAGATCACAAGTAGGCAGAGAGGCAGGCAGAGAGAGAGGAGGAAGCAGGCTCCCCGCTGAGCAGAGGGCCTGATGCGGGGCTCGATCCCAAGACCCTGGGACCATGACCCAAGCCCAAGGCAGAGACCTTAAACCACTGAGCCACCCAGGCGCCCCGATTTTCAGTCTTTTAATACTTTTTACAACTAGTTGTAGCCATGAAAATGACAGTCTATCTTTTCTTCATATCTCAGCTTTATACTCCTTTTTCCTATAGGAAATATTTGACTTGAATAAACATGAAGATAATGGACATCCCTGTCTTTTTTTTTTTTCCCAATTTCAGTGAGAACACTTTCAATATTTAATAAGTATAATGTTTTCTCTGTTTGTTACCCAGTCTTTATTAATTTAAAACATTCTCTTCTGTATCTATTTTACTAAAATTTTTGTCTTAAAATTATGTTAAGTATTATCAAATATTTTTTAATGTTCTTATGTTTTTCTATTTTTATCAGTGAAATATTATCAATCTTTTTTTCCTGGTTTTTATTGTAAAATACACACAACAAAAAATCTACCACCTAAACTATTTTTAGTTTTTTCAAAAGATTTATTTATGTATATGAGAAAGAGAGAGGGGGAGGGCAGAGGGAGAAGGAGGGAAGAGAGGGAAACTTAAGCAGACCTCTGTACTGAGCATAGAACCTCTCGTGGGGCTTGTTTTCATGACCCTGAGATCAGACTGCAGCCAAACCGAGAGTCAGATGCTTAACCAACTGTACCACCTAGACACTCCTAAACTATTTTTAAATGTACAGTTCAGTGGTATTCAATATATTCACAATGTTGTCCAACCATCACAACCATCTATTTCCAGACCTCTTTTCATTTTGTAAAATTGTAACTCTGTACTCATTAAACAATAGCTTTGAATTCTCCCATTTCTCTAGCCTCTGGAACCACCATTAATGCTGGTATTAACATAGGTGTACAAATATTTTTTTTGAGATACTGCTTTAAAGTCTTCTGAGTACTTACCTAGATGTGGAGTTATTGGATCATATGGTAATTATATTTTTATTTACTTATTTATTTTTTTTCCAAAACCACCATGCTGCTTCCCATAGTGGTTGTACAATTTTACCTTCCCACCAACAGTACATGAAAGTTCCAATTTTCCACATCCTCACCAACACTTTTCTTTCTTTTTCTTCTACAATAGCCAATTAATTGGAAGTGAGATGAACACTTCCACTCAAGTTTACTTGAGCATTCCAGACTTATTTCATTCTTGAGTCTTGTTAATTCAAATTACTCTCTTGTAATTTTTGAGATGTCTAGTATTATTCACAAAAATATTAATTTTTAATTTTGATAAGTAAGGTAAGTTTTTGTTATTTACAGCTAAAATAATGCCAACTAGAGATTTCAGGGGGTAACAATCTTAAAAAAGTCTTATACAAATTTAGCGTGCCATGGTCTTGTATTACCACTTGCCTGGGCACTTTATATTACCCTAAAGAATTCACATAGGTCAACTTCTCTTGATTAGAACAAAGGAGAAATGAAAGCATGCAAGGAAATTGTATTATTTTCTTCTCCCATTGTTCTTGGAACCTACACTCCTGCATGTATATTGCTCATTGGGCTTTCCAAAGTCATGGACTGCCATGTTTAATACCTGAGTCTTAAATGAGAATAGACGGGAAGAAAAAAAAAAGAAAGTTTTCAGTTATTTTCCACACTGGATTCTCTTTCTTTCCTGCCCTAAACTTTAGCCCAGTGAATTCTGAACTAGAGTTTGATTGCATCTTGGTCATGTGGCTGGAACTCCTGGTGGAGATAATGATGAATATTCTCTACCAGCAAACTTAATTACAATTCCTGAAGTGACGATATGCATTCATAGAGCAATCCTTAGTGCTGAGTCGGTTTTACCTTTCCTGGGAATTGAGAGGTGATAAGACTTAATTCTTTAAAATTTTAATATGCAATAACATTATAGATGAAACCAAATATTTTCCAGTGTGGCATTATTATTTTTCTTCATTAAAACAACTATTTATTGAATGTCTACTATTTATTAGGAATTATCCTAGGTGACAAATGTAAAATCATATATGCTACCTCTCCTAATTAATAGTCCTGTGAAAATAAATTTGTATTCTAATGGAGGATAAGAATGTAAAAAGTTATTTCAAACCTTTGAACATTTAATTTCCAGATTTTTCAATTTTAACAGAAAATTACCAAAATTGAATTATAACTATTAAAATTTAGGAACCACATTGTAAATCAGGCATAATTTGAAATTGTTAAGAAGTCTTGCAAAGAAAACTACCCCTTCTTTATGTTCCAACAGCTGAACCATCTAATGATAACAAAATTATTTTTACTGGCAGAAAAAAATGAGTTAATATTAGAGCTTTAAAACCCCTGACTGGGTTAATTCTACAAAACCAAGTAGGTTAATCAACTGATTTACTATTGTGTAAATAGAGTATGAATTATTAAAACCATTTGTGGCCTTTGCTCATGCATTATTTGATAATGAGGTCACAGAGAATATTAAAATTATTATGCTAATCAATTATCAATATGTCAATAATACTTATAATCAATATAGTTGATTTTTTAATCAATGATCATTATATGAATATTATTACAATCAATAATCAATAATAATTATATTATTATGCACTTGTATATACATAAGTTACACAAGGAAAAATTAAGTTCATTCTGTATGTTGCATATATGGCTTCTAAAATATTAACCTATGGATTTATTCTTTTCAACAAATTGATCATAAAAATGCTAATACGTTTTTACTGTGAGATGAAAATAATAGAGAAACATATTGCTTAAACATTGTTTGAAACTTATTTTATGAATGTACTTTTAAAGTTCTTTTCTGTTTCTCTTAGATGTGAAACATCAATAACATAGTCATTTTCACATTTAAGGTCCACATAGGTTTTTTGCCTCTTACTTTACTGTAGAAAGTCAAAGGTGCTAGAAGGGTGACCCACACTTCCTGCTGTTGCTCTTGAGCCAATGGCAATTATTTTCATTCTAGGTTAATAGGGCACCAACATCTCAGCATATATTTTGACAGCTGAAACTTTGCCATTTAAAGGTTAGAATCTCTTTTTTTTGAAAGCAAAACAGAGAAGCACTTCTATCTTAGAAGACATTTTCTAACTCTCCAAAATATGTGAGAATATCATTAAATGGTAAAACCTTCAATTTAAGGTATCACAATTTTTGTTTTATTGCATGATGAACCTAATAATTAGTATATGTCCACTGTCAAAATTGAATATAAAAAATGATAAAAATAACAGAAAACTTTGAGAAGAAATTTGAAACACTACTATATGATGAATTGCTCAAAATCACCAGTATTCAGAGGAAAATGGAAATAAATTCAATACTGAGATACTTTATCAAGCTGACAAAAATTCAAATGCTGAAGGGTACTAAGTACCTTAAGAATGTGCTTATATAGAATCATTCAGGTACCTCAAGTAAAAGGAAGCTTTTTAGAGCTCTGTAATAATGGATATGTTAATTAGCTTGATTGTGGTAATCATTACACAAGGTAAACTTATATCAAAACACCACATTGTACATGTTAAATATATGCAACTTTAAATTATACCTCATTAAAGCAAAAAAAAAAAAAAAAAAATGAACCTGGAACTGAAGAGTATGACTAACTCACCTCTTGCTAATTGAGATCTGGAAAAAAAAAAAAAAATGCAAAAGGAGAAAAGGAAAAGTAGTTGACTAGGAAATAGTAAATAACAGATGAGACATTAGATAGCATGAGAGAAAATTAAGAAAAATATTATTTGTTAATAACAATTTCTTTCCAACATACAGCTCTAGCATCTCTATCTGTATCTATTTCATATCCCTATCTCTGTCTCTGTCATCTATCTAGCAATGCCATAGATATGTATTTTATAGCCTTAGCCAGATTATTCATATGTCCATGACTATCAAGATAGTATTCTCTCCAGAGTACCTGAGTTAGATTAGGCGTTGGTCTCTTGATTTTGTCTCAGGTCATGATCTTGAAGTCCTGGAATCAAACCCCACCTTAGGCTCCTTGCTTGGCCGGGAGTTAGCTTGAGATTCTCTCCCTCTGCCTGTCCCCACACTCATTCTCTCTCTCTCTCTCTCTCTCTCTCTCAAAGAAATAAGTAAATCTTTAAAAAAAAAAAAAAGTGTTCTCACGTGTCACAATAGACTTAATAAAATTATCTCCTTTTTAATTAATAGATTGTTCTAGTGATGTTTGGGAGAGTAAGCAACCTTCAATTTTGGTAGCCCCTGTGAAATCCAATAAGGAAACCCTTGTCACCATTCAGAACAGTTTAAACTCCTGAGGACTCTTGACCTAAATATGAGCATCTCTCTGACTGAAGTGTTGAGGCAAGTTTCACAATAGTTCTGAGCTCTGATTTCTATTCATCAGTCTTCCAAATACCAAGTTTATTTTGTGTTCTACAAATTATAAACCTCCTTTAGGAATTAATTGATTAGATTTGAAAGACATATCCTTAATGAAAAGCTGCTTTATTGCTAACATTATTAACTCTGTGACTATCCCACAGGGACAGGATGGACCCTCACCCAAAATTTAGTTCAGATATTAAAACTTTATGTTACACACACACACACACACACGCACATACACACACCCCAAGATAGCATGAAAGGTTTATTGCTTACATGATAAGGTTTTCTATGGAGAACAAGGCAGACCTCTCAAGCTAGTCCAATGATTGTTTGAGAAGACAGGAAAAGGAATCTGACTTGAAGTTTTAGTGTGATTAGGGGATGGGGCTGGGTTCTGCCTGTGGGCAGGGGCTTGCATTGCTTAAATCCCCGACTAGTGTTGAAGATGGGAGGACATGGAGGAGAAGAGAAAAGAGAGGGGGTGAGGCTTTGAAATTTTGATGTAATCAAACATCAAAAACTTGTTAGACTACTACAAGAACTGTTTTTCTATCTGATCTTTTTAGTTTTTAGTATCAGTCTCTCAGATGCAGTTCCTAAAGAAATGGACAGGTATAGTGTTGGATAAGTCATCCTTCAAAAGATAAACATTGCCTTGGGATGCTTTTGAAACTGTATGAGAGGAATCTTCCAATTCCATGACTGAGACATTGGTACAGAACCAGCAGGAATCTCCATATGGGGACTCAGTTTCTAAAGACTCTTGAACTAAGGAACATATAAGCGTATCTTTCCAAAAATTACTTTGGAACTAACTCCCAGTTTATTTCAAATGGCTTTCTTTTCTACCCCACACAACCAAGTCAGGTTATGTAGCATCATCTGTTTCTAGGCTATGATCTATAATTGTTTGAAGAGGTCTATTATAGAAGGCCAATATTAAAGAATAAATCTTTCTACTGGCTTATATTGAATAGCTTCATAATAAAAATGAAGATCATCTATTTACAAGAAACCCAAGCTTTCCTGAAAACTTGGTGAAGTTCCCAATTCTTGGACTACATGCTGATGACAATTTTCCTGAAAAAGGAAAACTCAGTAAGAAAAAAATATTGAGAGGGGCACCTGGGTGATTCAATTGATTAGGCATCTGCCTTCAGCTCAGGTCATGATCCCAGGGTCCTGGGACTGAGCCCCTCATTGGGCTCCCTGCTCAGTGGGAAGCCTCCATCTCCCCCTCTCTCTGCCTGCTGCTCCCCTTGCTTGTGCACATGCATGCTCTCTCTCTCTGTCAAAAAAATAAATAAAATCTTTAAAAATAAAAAAAAATATTGAGAATTATAAACACTTTTGTAGAACATATGTAATCAATATCATAATGGTCTGGTGTTGGTCTAGAATGTACAGCTTTTGGATGCTGGTAGAGTGCTATGACCCAACGAATTTTCCCTGTTCTGCTTTTTCTAAAGTTTGTGGAACTCAAAAGTATAGCACATGTTTTCTTTATGTTTTACAACTATCGTGAGTATTTACTTAGGACTATTTTTTTACAAAGTGTGCTTACATTTACCTTGTTTTCCACATTGGTCTTTCCATTTGTTTCAGTCAGTATTATTATCACTCTTAACTTCTCACTAGACTCGTAATATTGACCTAAGAAAGATCATAGCTTTTCTAACTCCTTCACCAATAAAGCTCCCTGTGTGTTTACTTATGCCCTCTGACTTGCCTGGGCATGAATTGCTCTGGGCTTCTCAATCAGATTCTGCCACTCCAGTATGAATAAAAGATAAAAAAAAAGTGGTTCAGGAGAATGGACATAACTCAAGTGCAAGCCTTCTGAGTTAACAAGTGGGCTACAAAGTCCAGTTGCTTTTCCTTTATCTCTTTCTATCAATAAACTCAAGGCAAGGGGAATTTGTTAATCTGTTCAGGAACCAAAGAATCTTTAAAAAAAAAAAAAAAAAACTGCAAAAATCCAATGGTCCAAAGTTCAACTCCCTAACACTTGTTTTGTTCATCCTGGCACTTATTATTATGCTACTCTGACTTGATCTAAATATCTTGCCCACTGACTTTCAGATGATCTTTAAGGAGAGGATCTATGTATGCTGAAAAATAATACTAGAATATTATTTTTTTGCTTCTGTTCAAGCTTTGAAGAAAATAAATTAATAAAGAAATAAAAATGCCCGACTTTGTAGAAATGTAGTGTTTCATTGCAAGAAGCCTGCAGGTATGTGATCTACCCTAGTAGGAATTCTTCAACTGAGTCTGTGAATTGGATAGGCACATAGAAAAAAATATAAGCTCAGGACTTACAAAGACAGAAACCTAGGTTTCCCTTTATTCCTTTGAAAGGTAGATATGAGATTTGTTTGTAACAAGAAAAGGATATTTGTATTTTACATGTAATATTTTGAAATAAAAACATAAATATTTATTCCATCCTTATAAAAAATTAAATAAGGTATCAAAACCAAAAGCACATAGGAACTTTCTTCAGCCATGTTTGTTCTGTTCAAGATCAAATACAGCTGAAAAAGATTCTTTAATCCTCCTTTTCACTGGAAATGGAAAATTTCTTAGTTCTGCCATTGGAGAAAGTGAACTGTTAGATTGTGAATGGAAACGGGAGTTGTAACAAGCAACACATCTCCTGAACTTTGTCAGATGCTAAGGTCTAAGTCATCTGGCCCAGATACCTGCTTTTTTCATGTACTGGCAGTGTAACTCTATGTGTTATCTGTCTAGATTGCATACCTTTATCAAAGATAATTTAGATTTACAGTTGTAATGTCAAGGAAAGTTTGCTATCAGTAACACTGTTCATTTGAATGGATTAGTGGTAAAATATATCATAAACATCCAGTGATGTTAATAGACTTCATTTTTTGATTGGTATAATGAACTTTTTAAAAGAAGTGCTTTCCTTGAAAGACTCATATCCAATTTCCATGAAAATTCAAAAACTTTACCCCTATTTCTCTTTTAAGTGACTCCAGATCGCAACTTGAAACTTGTGCCCTTTACCTCTCTTACTTCTTATCTGTCCTAAGCTATTCCACTGAATTCTGTTCCATTTTACCCAGGACAATACATAGAAGCCCTCAAATTAAAAAAAAAAAAATGCAAATATTCAGTATACTCAACTTCAAAAGACTTTTAGATGACAGATACCAGAAGACAGATGACAAAGTCAAAAGAGCAAAATACATTGGAAAAGTATCTGTCCATGATAATGATAAGGTTTGGTCATAATGATATCATTTAAGGAGAGCTCCTGATTCAGTAAGGTAAAGGAAAATAGTTATCTATCATTGTGTAGCAAATTATCCCCAAACTTAGTGGCTTAAAAGTAATGAGCTTCTCAGGATTTCTGTGGCTGGGGAATGCAAGAACATTTGAAAATGTGCTTCTGGCTCAGAGTATCTCACTTGTTTATAGGCAGGATGTTAGTGGGATTAAATGATCTGCTTAAATGGCTTGCTCACATATAGGCAAAAGGCCTCAGATCGTCACTGGCTGTTAGCAGGTGCCTCAGATACCTGCTAATTGAACCTATCCAGAGGCTACTTGTCTATCCCCATGACATAACAGCTTTCCCCAGAGAAAGCAATCAAAGATAGAGGAAGCCCCAGACTTTTTTGCCCTAGTTTCTGAAGTCGCACATCATGACTTCACATTACTGCATAGTCTGAAGTCAGTCACTTGAGTTCGGTCATATTTAAGAAGAAGGAAATTAGACTTTGCCTTTTGATGCTAAGAACATCAAGAAAATTGTGGATATATTTTTAAACTACCACAAAAATACTTAATTCATAGTTCTGACAGGTGGGTATTGATTTACCCAGGGCAATATAGAGTAAAGAGAAGAATATACCCAGAACTCCCAGCCAACCCATTCCCATTGGTTTTGGTCCTCCTCTTCCTCCTTGTTCTTTTACTCCATTGTCACTTCTCCAAGTTTTCTCAGTCCATGGAGTTTCCTAATGATGTTTACTGCAGTTTTATATACATACAATTCCTTCTCTTTTTGGTGGTATCTCTAAGTCTGGGTTTAGAAATAGCTGCCAGAAATTCATATTTATTAACTATCTGGTGTTCAATCACACTTATTTTTCCTATTATAAATATACAAAGACAGCGATGCAGCACAAAATATTCTTCTTTGTAAACATTTTTTTATAAAATTTATCTTCTCTATTAACTCTCAAAATTTTGGTTCTATGTAATTTTCTTTAACAGAGTAGATGTTAAATGAATATTTTTTTTAAGTAAGTTCTATGCCCAACATATGGCTTGAACTCAAGAGTCACATGCTCTGCTGACTGGACCAGCCAGGTGCCTTTCAGTGAATATTTCTTGACTAATAATAACATTTCCTTAAAGCAAATATAATGTATGTTCCATTAACATTTTTGAATGATACTAACATATATCCAATGGCCGATGTATTTTTCCAGTCGAGGCTTAATATAATCTTTTCTTTTCTTTTCTTTTAAGCATTTTATTTATTCATTTGACAGCAAGAGATACAGCGAGAGAGGAAACACAAGCAGTGGGAGTGGAAGAGGGAGAAGCAGGCCCTCTGCTGAGCAGGGAGCCCAATGCGGGGCTCGATCCCAGAACCCTGGAATCACGACCTGAGCTGAAGGCAGACACTTAAGAACTGAGCCAACCAGAATTCCCTATAATATTTTCCATACACTGAATAATTAAAAGCACCTGGAATTTCTGAAACCCAAACCTTAGAACTTTTGCTGAAATCTTTTTTTTTTTTTTTAATTTATTTTTTATTTTCAGCATAACAGTATTCATTATTTTTCACCACACCCAGTGCTCCATGCAATTCGTGCCCTTTATAATACCCACCACCTAGTACCCCAACCTCCCACCCCCCACCCCTTCAAAACCCTCAGATTGTTTTTCAGAGTCCATAGTCTCTCATGGTTCACCTCCCCTTCCAATTTCCCCCAACTCCCTTCTCCTCTCTAACTCCCCATGTCCTCCATGCTATTTGTTATGCTCCACAAATAAGTGAAACCATATGATAATTGACTCTCTCTGCTTGACTTATTTCACTCAGCATAATAATCTCTTCCAGTCCCGTCCATGTTGCTACAAAAGTTGGGTATTGGTCCTTTCTTTTTTTTTTTTTTTTATAAACATATATTTTTATCCCCAGGGGTACAGGTCTGTGAATCACCAGGTTTACACACTTCACAGCACTCACCAAAGCACATACCCTCCGCAATGTCCATAATCCCACCCCCTTCTCCCAAACCCCCTCCCCCCAGCAACCCTCAGTTTGTTTTGTGAGATTAAGAGTCACTTATGGTTTGTCTCCCTGCCAATCCCATCTTGTTTCATTCATTCTTCTCCTACCCACTTAAGCCTCCATGTTGCATCACCACTTCCTCATATCAGGGAGATCATATGATAGTTGTCTTTCTCTGCTTGACTTATTTCGCTAAGCATGATACGCTCTAGTTCCATCCATGTTGTCGCAAATGGCAAGATTTCATTTCTTTTGATGGCTGCATAGTATTCCATTGTGTATATATACCACATCTTCTTGATCCATTCATCTGTGGATGGACATCTAGGTTCTTTCCATAGTTTGGCTATTGTGGACATTGCTGCTATAAACATTCGGGTGCATGTGCCCCTTTGGATCACTACATTTGTATCTTTAGGGTAAATACCCAATAGTGCAATTGCTGGGTCATAGGGCAGTTCTATTTTCAACATTCTGAGGAACCTCCATGCTGTTTTCCAGAGTGGCTGCACCAGCTTGCATTCCCACCAACAGTGTAGGAGGGTTCCCCTTTCTCCACATCCTCGCCAGCATCTGTCATTTCCTGACTTGTTGATTTTAGCCATTCTGACTGGTGTGAGGTGATATCTCATTGTGGTTTTGATTTGTATTTCCCTGATGCCGAGTGATATGGAGCACTTTTTCATGTGTCTGTTGGCCATCTGGATGTCTTCTTTGCAGAAATGTCTGTTCATGTCCTCTGCCCATTTCTTGATTGGATTATTTGTTCTTTGGGTGTTGAGTTTGCTAAGTTCTTTATAGATTCTGGACACTAGTCCTTTATCTGATATGTCGTTTGCAAATATCTTCTCCCATTCTGTCAGTTGTCTTTTGATTTTGTTAACTGTTTCCTTTGCTGTGCAAAAGCTTTTGATCTTGATGAAATCCCAATAGTTCATTTTTTCCCTTGCTTCCCTTGCCTTTTGCGTTGTTCCTAGGAAGATGTTGCTGCGGCAGAGGTCGAAGAGGTTGCTGCCTGTGTTCTCCTCAAGGATTTTGATGGATTCCTTTCGCACATTGAGGTCCTTCATCCATTTTGAGTCTATTTTTGTGTGTGGTGTAAGGAAATGGTCCAATTTCATTTTTCTGCATGTGGCTGAAATCTTAAAGCAGTAAAATATATTAATGAGAAATACATAAGTTGAGAAATATCATGTTGTTGCGATGTGTCTGAAGAATATATTAATAGCCTTTCAACATTGCGAGAGGTTTTTTTATTTCCTTATACTGTGACTATCTTAGTTACAAGGAGTCAATGTTAATAGTAACACTTGAAATGTCATATGTATCTTACTTTTCATTGTTTAAAGATGTCTCTCAATAATGGGTGTTTCCAGATCACTCGTTTTACATCTTAGCCTCTGCAGTGACTAATTTCAGCATATTCAAACTACAGCACAGCTTTTCTCCAGCTTCTATGGTTGGAAGAAAATTAAAATGGAATTTTATGGGTTCATTTTGTGTTTAAAACACATTTGATTTGAATACTCAGTAGGAAGCATATTTAGTATTTTATCTCTCATATCTCACATCCTCCTGGTTTTTGATATTACTTTCAAATTGTGCCACAACCATGCAATCCAATTGTCAGATTTTTTACGGTAAAGTTCATGAACTGAGTGTTAGTAAAGCATTTCCTTTCTAGTACACACTCAAGAAGTCTCCAAAAAGTATTCCAAAAGTCTGCTTGGTAATAATATTTTATTGTCATTTTTAATGCCAAGTTCATGCACATTTTTTACTACATTGCTAAATTATATATTCCAGTTCAGTCAGAGGTTTAAACATTATATATTCCAGATTGTGATTCACACTGTGCTGCAAACAGCATTATGCCTAGTGCAGCTGTCATAATGGAAGTATTATAAAGTGTTGTACAGATATAAAATGTAAACTTAAACTCTGCAAAATTCACAGAAATTAAGGACAAGCAAGGAGAAAGTTAATATTAAAAGTTCTGCTGTAAGATAGTCTTTTTACGTATATATTAGATATGCTAATGTAAATTTGTAGAGATTCTGCCTACATTCATCAGTCTGTTGCAGGCTGCATTCATTCATTTACTGGATGGCAAGCCATAAACGAAATACTCTTAAATTGTGCACATACGACAGTGAACAGAACAGTCACATTCCTTCCCACATACTGCTTCTATGCTAGTGGAAGGAGCCAGACCTTAAATGCGTAAACATGCAATTACATAACATGCCAAATAATGCAAAATTCTATGAAGGCTAGGTGATAAAACTGAGAAAGAGTGATAGGAATTTCTGGAGGTGGGCTAGGAAGACTATCTTATTTTGTAGGGGATCATCAGGGAAGTTTCTGTCATATGAGGCTATTTTCGAGTAGAGACCTGAAGAACTAAGGATACAAGCAGATGTCTGTAGAAAAAAAAAAAAAAAAATGTTCCAGGCGGAAGTCACATCAGGTCCCCCCTATGGTGGGAGCAGGTATAGTGTCCTCGAAGACCAGTGTGGAAGCTGTTGTTGTAGGGCAGACTGTGAAAATGGCAGGCAATGGAAGATGTTCACAGAAAGATAGGCTTGTGTCAGTATTATGAATGGCTTTGTGGGCCATTTTGAGGTCATTAAATGTTTTTACAGATCTATACTGTAGAAAAGCTTCAGATTTGCAGAATAATAGAGAAAATAATAGAGTTGCCATATACCTATCCCTCAGTTTCCACCCTTATAAATTTCTTATATTAGTATAGTATATTTGTTATAATTATTGAACAGATACTGATATACTATTTTTTTTAAAGATCCATTTATTTATTTATTTGACAGACCGAGATTACAAGTAGGCAGAGAGGCAGGCAGAGAGAGAGAGGAGGAAGCAGGCTCCCTGCCGAGCAGAGAGCCCGATGCGGGGCTTGATCCCAGGACCCTGAGATCATGACCTGAGATGAAGGAAGAGGCCTCAACCCACTGAGCCACCCAGGCACCCCTTGATATACTATTCTTAACTAAAGTTCAGTTTATTCAAATTTCCTTGGTTTTTACTTGATGTTCTTTCTGCTTATTTGTTTTAGGATTCCCTCCAGGATACCCCATTACCTTTAGTTGCCATGTCTACTTAGGCTCCTGCTAGCTGTGTCAATTTCTCAGAACTTTTTACAGTATTTTAAGGTATAGTCACCATGCTGCACATTTGATCTCCTGAATTTATTCATCTTATTACAGGAAGTTTGTACTCTTTGACCAACATCTCCTCAGACATCTCTCATTTTCCATGGTGGTAAAAATTTTGAGGACTATTACTCAAGTATTTTGAGCATGAACCTCTATTGGTATTTGTTTGATTTTTTCTCATGAATAGACCACATTTACCTGTTTGTGGGAAGAAGACGATAGAGGTAAAGTATCCTTTTCATCACATCATGAAAGAGAGCATCATATCAGCATGATTAATGACTGTTTATGATGGCCTTGATTACCTGGCTGAGGTAGCATTCCTGGTTTGTCCTCTGTACTGTTATTCTTATCTTCTTCCTGTTTCCATACTGTAATCTGACAGAATCTGACAGAAAAATCATTATGTGCAATTTATAGTACCTCTCCTTGATGACCGAATCTGCATACATCACTTGAAATTCTTCTGCATAGGAAATTTTTTTCTCTTCTCTCTCATTTATGTATTTACTATTTTATAGAAAAAATTATTAGTGTGGCCTCATGATAAGTATTTTATACTTTGAATCAAAATGCAAAATTTTCTTGCTCAATTTTTTTTAGTATTGCCTATTTCGTGTTCTTTCAGTTGATTCTTAAGCCCTTTTGATGTGCTTCCATTTGGTGTTGATATCTTTTGAAGGACTTTTGAGAACTTTTTAAATTTCTGCCCCAATAAGACGCTCCAGGTTCATCTTGTGTTGTTTGCATACCCGGTCCTAGAATCAGCCATTTATTCAAGGAGCTCTGGAAATAGGATCTGGATCCTTATTGTGCAAATTCCACTGAAGAGCCATTTCTTTCAGGTTCTTTCAACAAACACAGCAAATATATGTATATAAACTAACCTGTATATATATTTATATAAAAATAAGTATATATATATGGACCAAATTATATATTGTTAATTATCTGAGGACTCCAACTCTCACTTGGGTCTTTTTAAAAATGTTTTTATTTAAAATCCAGTTAGTTAACATACAGTGTTATATTAGTTTCAGGTGTACAATATAATGATTCAACAATACCATACATCATGATGAGTGCACTCCTTAATCCCCATCACTGGTTTAACCCAACCCTCCACCCCATCCCCTCTGGTAACCATCAATTTGCTCTCTATAATTAAGACTTTCTTTCTTTCTTTCTTTCTTTCTTTCTTTCTTTCTTTCTTTCTTTCCTTTTCCTTCCTTCCTTCCTTCCTTCCTTCCTTCCTTCCTTCCTTCCTTCCTTCCTTCCTTCCTTCCTTCTTTTTAAAATTTTAATCTTTACTTATTTTTTAACAGAGAGGGAAACAACAAGAGAGGGAAGCAGGGATGTATGGGAGAGGGAGAAGCAGGTGTCCCACTGAGCAGGGAGCCTGATGCAGAGCTCCCCGGACCCTGGGATCATGACCTGAACTGAAGGCAGATGCTCAATGACTGAGCCACCCAGGCGCTCCTATTTGGGGCTCTATTGGTTACAATTTTAGAATTGTTCTACTTCTGTGAAAAATGCTATTGGAATTTTGATAGAGATTGCATTAAATGAGTAGATTGCCTTGGGGAATATAGACATTTTAATGATATTTATTCTTTAATCCATGAGCACAGATTGTCTTTTCAGAGTGTGTGTGTGTGTGTGTGTGTGTGTGTGTGTCTGTGTGTGTTATTGTCTCCACTTTCTTTCAACACTGTTTTATAGTTTTTAGAGTACAGGTCTCTCATCTCTTTGGTTGGGTTTATTCCTAGCAATCATATTGTTTTTAGTTAATTATAAATGGGACTGTTTTCTTTTTTTTTTAATAAGATTTTTTATTTATTTATTTGACAGAGAGAAATCACAAGTAGATGGAGAGACAGGCAGAGAGAGAGAGAGGGAAGCAGGCTTCCTGCTGAGCAAAGAGCCCGATGTGGGACTCGATCCCAGGACCCTGAGATCATGACCTGAGCCGAAGGCAGGGGCTTAACCCACTGAGCCACCCAGGCGCCCCGGGACTGTTTTCTTAATTTTTCCTTCTGCTGCTTCATTATTAGTATACAGAAATGCAACAGATTTATGTATATTGATTTTGTATCCTACAGCTTTACTGAATTTATCAATTCTAGAAATATTTTGGTGGAGAATATTGGTTTTCTATATAGAGTGTCATGTCATCTGCAAACCGTGAGAGTGTGACTTCCTCCTTGCTGATTTGGATGCCTTTTATTTCTTTCTATTTTCTGATTGCTGAGGTTAGTACTTCCAGTACTACATTGAAAAGAGGTGGTGAGAGTAGACATCCTTGTTTTATTTCTGACTTTAGGGGACAATCTCTCAGTTTTTCCTCATTGAGGATGATGTTATCTGTGTGTTTTTCATATATGTCATATATGTCTAGATTTTTTTCTTTTTTCTTTTCTTTTTGTTTGTTTGCTTTGCTTTTTGAAGTGGGTCTATAGTGCCATATACTTTTCTCTTAGACCCCTTTTGCTGCCTTCCAAAGGTTTTGAGGCATTGTGTTTTCGTTTTCATTTGTTTCCATGTACTTTTTATTTCTTCCTTGATTTTCTGCTGACCCATTCACTTAAACTTCATGTATTTGTGATCTTTCCAGATTCTTTTCTGGTGTTTGACTTATAGCTTCATAGCTTGCAGTGAGAAAAGTTGCATGGTATGACTTCAATCTTCTTGAATTTGTTGAGGCTGGGCTTTGTTGGCTAATATGTGATCTATTCTGGAGAATGGTCCATGTATACTTGACAAGAATGTGTATTCTGCTGTTTTAAGATGGAATATTTGAATATCGTTATTCAATCCATCTGTTCCAGTGTGTCATTCAAAGCCATTGTTTTCTTATTGATTTTTTGTTTAGATGATCTGCCCATTAATATAAGTGGAGTGTTAATGTCCCGTACTATTGTTGTATTATTATCAGTTAGTTCCTTTATGTTTGTTTTTAACTGTTTTATGTATTTGGGTGCTCATATGTTGGGTGCATAAATATTTAGAATTGTTATATCTTCTTGACTCTAACTTAGGTCTTATTGATATCGCCAGCTCTAATCCATTACCACCAGAGGAACCATTATAGCCTCCTGCTCTTGCTTTTATGTGAATTCCTACTCCAACAGAGTAGGCTGCTTCCTACTATTTGTTATTTAGCTTTATTTTCCAACTCAGTATATATGTATAGAAGTATCAGAATTGTTAACTGTTACCTTGATGGAAATAATTTAATAGAGTACAGTAATTTTATAAATTTCTTTTGCCTTTAGGATTACATGTATCTCCCTTTTCCAAAGTTACTTAATTTAATTCCTTCTTCCAACCCACACCCACCAACTCACTGAGATTGTTTCATATATTTGTAAATATAGTGACATCCTTTTGCCATAGTCTGAATTGCTTCTGGGGATCCTCCAACCTTGTAAATGATATACTTTCTTTAATTTGTATACATTAAGGTTCATTCTGTGTTGTGAGCTATAATAGGTTTTAACAAACATAATACTATGTTTCCAACATTATAATATCATGCAAAATAGTTTCATTCCCCTAAAACATCTCCTGTTTTTCCCTCTTCACTCCTGCTCTTCTCCTTCCACATTCTAAGCCATCTGATGTTTTTTTACCCTTTATGTACTGTTGCCTTTTCCAGAGTATTAAATAATTGGAATCACCTATCAATATGCATTTTAAGCTTCTCCATGATTTTTCTTCTTTTGTGTGTGTGTACCTTATAGCTCGTTTCCTTTTGCTGCTGCGTAATAGTCCATTGTAAGGATATATCACTATTTGTTCATGTATTTGTCCACTGAAAGATATTTTGGATGCTTCCAGTTTGGGGCAATTATGAATAAAGCTGCTCAACATTTTCTTCTAGTTTCCTATGTGGAAATCAGAAGTTTTAAAACCAACTGGATAGGGGCACCCGGGTGGCTCAGTTGTTTAAGCATTTGACTCTCAATTTAGGCTCCAGTCATGATCTCATAGTAGTGGAATCAAGTTCCATTTTGGGTTCCATGCTTGGTGGTGAGCCTGCTGGGGATTCTCTCTCTCCTCTCCCTCTGCCTCTCTCCCCGTGCCCCTCATCCTACTCACTCTTTCAAGTAAATAAATAAATAAATAAATAAATAAATAAATAAATCTTTTTAAAAAACCCAATTGCATAAATACCTCACTGCAAGATTGGTGTGACTATGTTTATCTCTCTAACAAGCTGCCAAAATACCTCCCAAACTGGCTGAACAACTTTGCATTTTCATGAATGAAAGTTTCCTTGAAACTGGAATTCAGATGGTGTGCTGAAAATTGGCCTTCAACTATGGCTTAGAGAAAGCCTATAAGATGTTAGAGTCATAAGGTAAAAGAACCAGGATCTATGGATAAACTCATGGAACAGAGCAACCTCCCTTCTCTGGGATAGTCATCTACTTTGTGAAAGTTTTGGCAGAAAAAAATCAATGCCTAGCTTGTTTGGACCACTAAATAGCTTTGTTACAGCATCATACTTTAATTAATAATCAGAATTGGTATTGGAAGTAAATAAAAATATTTTGACACATATTGTTCTGTCATGGCAAATCACTTTCACTGAAATAATGTAGGAGATAGATATCTACAAAGCTGGAAAAAAAAGTTCTAGTATTGGTATTTCTTTTTAATTCCTTTCTGGTTTAGCAAGTTAGTACAAACCAGATTAACAAACCAGAATGCAGAGGGAAGGGAAACCACATTACTAAGGAGTAGTCTGACTGCAGCTGCGATCTAAATTGACTGAGAATCCACTAAAGTTTGAGTCTTGCAGTGTTATAAAAGCCAACTGCTTCTGTCCACTGAACAGCAGTTGATAAGATTATGGTGCCTACACATCAATGTGCTTGGACATAAAATGGTGGCCAACCCAGCTGCAAAGATCAGATTATGTATATTGTCTGTTCATCCAGCCATTTTTTTTTCAGATGACCTTGAGGTAGCTGCCATTAAAATGAGTATAGATGTTAGTAAATAAAAGAGAGTCAAGAAATAGTCCAGGTAGAGGTCTGATTGTATTGGAATTTCTTTCACATGGAACTGAATGGAATAAAAATAAATCAGGAGCTTCCTGAGTTTTTGAGGAAATTGTTTTGTCCAAAAAACTTCAACTTCAAAGCCTGCTGTTTTCCAATTCCTGAGACAAAATCTAAGTCTGAAAACCTGACCAACAAGGGGTTTTCTGTTAAAACTCTTCCGCTCTAGGAAAGGCATACTCTTCATTTTTTATTTTAAACATGGGCATAAGGACCATGGCAGATCTGTCTTAGAGTAGATTCAAGTATCTTTAAAGAAGTTACTCTAACATTGAGAAAGGCAGGCTTCATAATCTATCTGGGAGATTTTGTAAGTGACCAGGAACTTTACTATACCCCATTCCCCCTTTCACATTTAAGACATTATTGCAGTTACCCTATAGTTGAAAGGTGGAAGGTGGTAGTTAGGGGTGAATCTTTGTCTTGTGATTTATAGGTCAGAAAATCAGCAGGACTTATACGTAAACCTTTGGGTAAAACTGTGCATCACAGAGATCAACATGATCCAAACAGAGTAAATAAGGTAGAGAGTAATAGGAAACAAGATGATAATGAGGTAAAGGGTGTGTGGTGCCAATCCCATAGGGCCCCATTTTCAGCTGGCTGAATCCGTGCATGCTCAGCATATCAATTCCAAAAGACAGGGAGAAATTAATCAACACTTAAAGAGTTAACACTCGAAAAGTCTGCTACAATTGTTCAGGTGTTTAGAATCAGTACTAATCTTACTATGCCAATTATTGTTATTTTGAATATAGAAAACTTCCACTATCATAGCTGTCTTAATGCAGTAGGTACTTTAAGTTCTAAGTACACTGTTATGTAGAGAGATATATTTACGATATAGAGTTGGAGGGCCAGGGTGCAAGTCCCGATTTTTTTACTTACTAATGCATGAATGCACTTGAACAAATTAATTTTCTAAACTAAATTACTTCATCAAAATGATTGGATAATAATACTACTTATCTCCTTAGATTTGTTGTAAGAATTAATTCATCTAACAAAATCCCCAAGTCTTTCCTATGAAAAACATTAGTTCCTAGAGATTCCCTTTGGAAGAGGTTGAAGTGTTGCATATTCTTGGTTCCACTTGGCAATTCATAGTGAATATTTTTCCCAAAAATAAGTTTTAGAAATTCCTACAGAATATAAGCATGTTTAAATTTATTAACAAACTTTTTAGAAAAATTGGAATACATGAGTTCATAATATTTTTTGAATACATGAATAAATAAATGTTTTATTGTCATGACTCTCAATACCTCTGTTGACTGCTGGTTCACACACACCTCCCCACCCCGAAACAAATGTTACTGAATCTTTATAGTAATCAAACTATAATGTTTCATCTTTCTAGTTACTCTCATCCTACATATAAATATACTTTGTATTTTGAAATAGTTGAGAAATTCAATGGCCTACCTCTTGACTTTCTATTATTGTAACTTCACACCTCTCCATTCTAGGGAATATATTCTTGGAAAAACAAAAAACAAAAAACAGAAAAACCTCGATTCTAATTGTGCAACAATGTCAAACTCAATCCATTTTTCCTTTTTTTAACCTATTATAATTTTTGTCCATTCTCCAAAATAACAAAATTAAATACAGCATGAATATACAATTGAAGATTATATTTTACAGCAAATATAGTATAGAACTCAGAGATTAATTTTGGTACTTTAGCTATCAAGTTCCCCAAAGCCTGGTTATTTTATATTCTTGAAAGGAGTATTTCTGCTACTGACTGGAGAAAAAATAATAATTTTAAATTTTGTAACATCATAAATTTTTTCACATATTAAATCTTAAATTCCTAGAAACAGAGAGTTCAGCTACTTTACTTGGAACACTTTAGGCTTGGGTCACTTTTCCACCTACACATAGTTTCCCAAGGATAAGATTCTAAGTCTCCTCATCAATCATCCCTAACATATTTTCTTCATTCTCACATGTCTAATTTACTTTAGAAGTTTATTCTTAAAAGGCCTTTTATCTCATCTGTTTCACACAAAGCTTCTAGAAGAGCTATCAAAATTTTTAATGCATTTATTACTTTCCATTAAGTCAGTTTGTATCCACATGAATGATGGTGAAATGGCTGACAGCTTTTCTTACTGTTGAAAACAGAAATTCCAAGGTCAAGGTAAGCTTTACTTAGGTCAAGGTGTATTGGGGCTTGTCACTTGCCAGCATGTTTCTCTCCAGGAGATTGGCTGGGTATTACTAGAGAATTTTCTTCATATAGCTTCATAGAAACAGAACTTTATCATTAGCTAGGACACAGTAAATCTGTAGAAGAAAACCAGTATCTAGGCTTCAGATATCTTGATGATTGTGATTGCTGCATGTTTTGTGTTTGTGTACTTATATCAAGAATTGAGTGTTTACTTTGTTTTTTAGAAAAATTCTTATTTCATATTTTTCTCAAGAAAAATCGTGATTAAAAAAAATTGCATCTAGGGGTGCCTGGGTGGTTCAGTTGGTTAAGCAACTTCCCTAATCTCAGGTCATGATCCTGGAGTCCCAGGATCAAGTCTCACATCTGGCTCCCTGAACAGCAGGGAGTCTACTTCTCCTCCAACCCTCTCCCTTCTCATGCTCTTTCTCTCTTTCTCAAGTACATAAATATATATATTTTTTAATTGCAACTCCCTCAATGCAGGTACATTAATATTCTGGTATGACGAAAATATTGCACTGCACTATTTAGAGATAAATTATCTAAACCATCTTTAATACTTGAGCAGAATTTTGGTCCCATCTCCTGTGCACTTTAAAAGTTACATCTGATGTTATAAAAAATAACATCATGGAATGGAATTGTGATGGTATTATTTGAAGAGTTAATAGTTCATTGATCATTGGCTAGTCAATGGGAATAATCATTAAATTGAAAGAAAATAGCAAAAACCACAACCCACTAAACATTTTTTTACATTTTAATATTCATAAATTATTTTTAAAATATCTTAAATTTATCTTATCCTGCAGATCCAAGGCACACAATTTTCAGACTACTTTAGTAAATATTTGTGATTTAAGAAATCCTATGATATTACAACATATAATAACACATAAATTAATAGTTATAACATTTGGATATGTTATACCAAAGAATTAGAAACTAGAAAAAAAAGAGAAATTAAGTCTAAAATATAATATAAGATTTATTATTTTAAGATTCCTTAAGTGAAATATAAACTATGACATTCCTTAAATGAAAAATAAACTGAATGTTTAATTAAAATGGCACAACTTGTTTGAAAGTGCAAAATCATGAGTGAAGGATGGAGTTTGAAATAGTTATTTCTCAGATTGCTAAAATCAAAGTAAAATGAAGTATTTCACAGGCACTCAGAAGGAAAAGCCATACAGGTAAGAGAAACAATCTAAATACACAAAGGTGCAAATAAGCTGGCCATCACATTTATAATGAAAAATTTAGAAAAGAATTGAAGTTCTGAGGCAAAAGAGCATGAGCATGACCCTGGAATTTTCTTTGAAGGTAAAGCACCTTTGAGTAGAAATACAAAGTAACAATTTTGTGAAAACTGTCAAGGATCTGGGAAGTGTTTTATCTGTGAGCTCCTCCCCAATTCCCTGCCATATTGAACACACACACACACACACACACACACACACACACACACACACATACACATATCCCAGCCTAGAAGAAATAGTTCAAATTAAAGAACTAAGAAACTTGGAAGATCTTGTAGGGTAAGATTTCGGCTAACTTATACATTGTAAAATGGAAACATGGCTTATGCCTTGCACATAGTTTAAAAAGGATAGGATTTCAAATCACTTTACCATAATATATTCTATTAGATTGTCTTTAATTCTTGAATATTTAATTTTTCTTTAAGTTCCTAAAATAAATGACTCAGCTTCCATTGCACAAACTATGATACATCTGTGCCACTACAGCCCACAAAATTCCCAAAGTTAGCTGCTGGAAGGGAAGTTAATGAGATGAATGATTTTGTAAAGGGATTCTCAGAATTACAATTTTCCAAATACTATGATAAGAGGCTCTTATCACAGGAAAAAAATAATTTAATTAACACTTTTTGGGGGGATGTGGAAAAGGGACAAAATTTCATGTTTGGCTAGGGAGAAAAGGATAACTCTTTCAAACTTGAGTTAACTAGAAGGACCAAAAGAACCCAAAACATATACACACACAAAAACCATTGAGGTTCTTAGGTGGCTTAATTTTATTTTCTGGAAAGGAGTCCAGGTAGAGATTTGGAAGCAATTCTACTTATATAAATTTTTCCATTAATTGCCTCCCCATTTACCTTCTGCAATTTAAGTAAGAGAATCCACGGTCATAGATATACATTCAAATTCTGGCCATATACTCAGGACAACCAAAAATAAGTCCTCAGCAAATTATTTTGAACTTTTAATTAATATTATAAATTGATTTTTTTGTATTTCATTAGCTACAAAAGAAAAAGTATTTTTTTACATCTGAATCATCTTACCCAACAAACATTTCAGCTACTATGAACATTATCCATTTTATATAAAAGCAACTAAAAAGTTAATCCCATTGAAATATGATACAGTCCTCGGGAAAAGGTAAATGAGACTTTGTATTCTAAATACATTAAGCTGAACTGTATAATGAGCTTTTATTACTCAGGATTCTCAAGAGAAAAAAAATAAGATATTCCTGTATATCTGTATTATGGATATATAATCCTTTATATATTATAATCTCTTAACTGATGATATACAATCTCATATATTACACTATATATATATATAAAATAGATGATGTATAATCTTTTCATATGTAAGAAGGGATTTATTGTAGGAATTGATTCACACAGTTATGGAGGGCACAAATCCCACACACTGTCATCTGCAAAGTGGAAAACCAGAAATGCCAGTGGTATTATTCAGTCCAAGTCTGACGTGTCCACAAGCAAGGGAGCTGATGGTGTAACTCCCAGGCAGAGGCCAGAGACCTGAGAGCCAGCTGGGTGTGTGCTTGTGTGTGGGAGAGGATGCTGTTGGTGTAATCTCAGAGTCTAAAGGTCCAAGAACCAGGAGCTCCATTGTCCTAGGAAAGAAAAAAAAAAAAAATAGACATTCTAGCTCAAGGAGAGAGAGATTGAGAGAGACCGAGTGTGTGTGTAAGTATTGGCAGTTCTGCTCTTTTTGGACCCACAAGGGACTAGATTATGCCCATTCACATTGGGGATGATGATCTTCTTTACTCAGTCTACCAAATCAATTGCTGATCTCTTCCAGAAACACCCTCACAAACATACCCAGAAATAATGTCCTCCCAGCTATCTGGGCATCCTTTAGTACAGTCAAGATGATTCATAAAATTAACCATCATTGGAAAATATTTGTTGAAGTAATTAGGAAATGTCCGGGGGGAGGGGAAGTTGTACTTTATTATTCAGGGAATTTTTTAAAAATTGTGGACATAATTTTTTTTTAAAGATTTTATTTATTTATTCAACAGACAGAGAGAGATCAGAAGTAGGCAGAGAGACAGGCAGAAAGAGGAGGAAGCAGGCTCCCTGCTGAGCAGAGAGCCTGATGCGGGGCTCGATCCCAAGACCCTGGGATCATGACCTGAGCTGAAGGCAGAGGCTTTAACCCACTGAGACACCCAGGTGCCCCTCCCTGAATAATTTTTAAATGTTGCTAGTTTTATATTGCTAAATTTAGTTCACCTGAGGTTATGGAGACTATGGTTAGTAGAACAATCTGTTGAATCAAGGCAGTTTCCACTGACAAGGATAGATCCATGATTTCTGGGATTGGTTTTTTCAAGCCCTCACCTTTTTACAGAATGATGTATATATTGCACAGAAAATTTGATAAATGAATCTTTTAGTTATCCGCAATTAAATTACAACACATACATAGGTCATGTTAATATGGCAGCTTAATTCAATGCTAATTAGATTTAACTATATACTATAAAATACACAAACATATACTTCCTTGTCTTCCTCTGGGAAAAAATAAGTTTTGTGTCAAAATTCCAACATTTATTAAATGGAATTAAAAAAACTGAAAATGGTTGTATGCTTTTAAAGAAATTATTCTTCCTTTAAGTGCTATAGGTACTCATGATGAATATTAAAAAGGGATAATTATTAGCATCATAAATTTATATGATGTATTTCTAAGTAAGCATTTAATTTCATCAGTTCAAGGACAACTTTAGGTTTCATATAATCTGTGGATTATAGAGGCAATAGATAGATTGCTCCCATAGATGAGGTGACATTTTAGCCAACGAGGGCTTGGATGTTGAACAGCATGACATTCCAGCCTCTGTCAAGATCAAAGTGACAACTATGTCCTTTCATCTGAATTCACAGACTATAGGTAGGTGATGATCCTTAACATCTATGCATTATTTACACTGAAAGGAAAAATGCCCATAAATAGTTGATGGGATGACTCTGCTTGTTAGTAAATGCTGCTGTACCTGAGTTTGCTTTGAATTTCCTTAAAGTAAGTTTACATCTGGTTGTTTCAAATTAAATTATAATCATAGCTAAGAAAGCATCATTCTCAGTAACAAAGCACCTTTCACAGTTTCGTAATCCACCGATTCTTCACCACAGAGCCTATATAGTTATTAAATATATTTGATAAGACTGTCTTAATTAGAATCAGAGAAACTGGATTTGCTTTCACACTCATTTGATAGTTTGGTAAGCTTGGAACATTTATTTAACATCTCAGAAATTCACTTAAAAATGATTAATGCACATAACATAAAATTTGCTATCTTTTTTAAGTGTACAGTTTATTATCATTAAGGATGTTCTTGTCATTATACAACTATCGCCACTGTTCCTCTCCAGACATTTGTCTTCCGAGTAACTGAATTTTTATACCTGTTGAACAAGGAACAGCTCCTTATTTCTTCATCACCCCAACATCTAGCAATCACCATTTTACTCTATTTTTATTAGTTTGACTATTTTTACATAGTTCACATAAATGAAATCATTCAGTATTTTTGTCCTTCTATGACTGGATTATTTCACTTAGCAGAATACTTTTCAGTTTCATCCAGGGTGTCGCATATGGCAGGATTTCCTTCTTTTTTTTTTTTTTTTTTTTTAAAGATTTTATTTATTTATTTGACAGAGAGAGATCACAAGTAGGCAGAGAGGCAGGCAGAGAGAGAGAGAGGAGGAAGCAGGCTCCCTGCTGAGCAGAGAGCCCGATGCGGGACTCGATCCCAGGACCCTGAGATCATGACCTGAGCCGAAGGCAGCGGCTTAACCCACTGAGCCACCCAGGCGCCCGATTTCCTTCTTTTTTTTTAATGATGAACAGTATTTCCTTTTATCTATATACCTACATACCTAAATTTTATTATCCATTATCCATCAATGGGCATTTAGGTTGTTTCCACATCCTTGGCAATTGTGACTAATGTTGCTGTTAACATGGGAGTGTAGATACCACTTCAAGATCTTGATTTTAATTCTTTTGGGTATATACCTCAGAGAGGGATTGCTATATCAGAAGGTAGTTCTGTTTTTATCTTTATTTTTGGTGGTTCTATTTTTTTTAATTTTTTGAACAAGTTTCATACTATTTTCCATAGCTTCTGCACCATTTTACATTTTACATTCCAACCAACAATGTACATGGGTCCCAATTTCTCTACATTCTCACTTGTTATCCTTTTGGTAACAGCCATTCTAACACGTATGAAGTATTATGTCATGATGGCTTTGATTTTCATTTCTCTGATGATTCGTGGTGATGAACATCTTGTCAAAAATCAGCCTGATATTTGTATGTCTTCTTCGGAGAACTGTTTATTCAAATTATTGACCCATTTTAAACATGTTTTTAAAAGTTTATTTGTGTTTTTTGTTATTGAAATATAAGATATTATATATTTTGGATATGAATCCCTTGTCAGATATAGTTTGCAAATATTTTTTCTCACTCCTTGGTTGCATTTCACTATGTTGATGTTTCCTTTACTTTGCAGAAGTTTGCTAGTTTGATGACGTCCCACTTGTTTATTTTTGCTCCCGTTGCTTGTGCTTTTGATGTCACATCTGAACAACCATTGTGAAAACCTTGTCAAAGTGTTATCCCATGAGGTTTTCTTCGAGAAGTTTTATACTTTAAGGTCTTAGGTTTAAATTATTAATCCATTTTGAGTTGATTTTTGTGTATGTTGTAAATTAAGAGCCCAGTTTTATTCTTTTGCACATGAATATCTACTTTTTGGAACTATTTTTTCAAGAGACTTGTTTATTCAAGAGGCTTTCTATGCTGTCCCATTGGTTTACATGTCTGTTTTAGTATCAGTACCATACTGTTGTAGTTGCTTTGGTTTGTGATATATTTTGAAATCAGGAAATATAATGGCTGTAGTTAAAGATTGTTTTAACTATTCAGGATGTTGTGTTCCATAATTTAGGATTTTTTTCCCATTTCTATAAACAATGCACTGGAATTTGTTTTTAAAGATTTTACTTATTTGAGAAAGACTGTGAGAGAGAACATGAGAGAGAGAGAGAGAGAGAGAGAGTGAGAGAGAGAGAGAGAGCAAGCACAAGCAGGAGGGAGGGGTAGAGTGAGACACAGACTCCTTGCTGAGCAGGGAGCCCAATGTGGGGCTTGATCCCAAGACCCTGAGATCATGACCTGAGCTGAAGGCAGACACTTAACTGACTGAGCCATCCAGGCACCCCAATGCCACTGGGAAAGGATTACATTGAATCTATAGATTGCTTTGAATTTATAGATTATAATACAGACATTACGTGAAAAGCCCACAGGTAGCATCCTAACTCACTAGTGATTTTGATCTCTAAGATAAAAAATAAGATAAGAATTGCCCTTCTCACCACTTGTATGTCAACATAGTAGTAGGAGTCCTAGTTAAAGCAATTAGAAAAGAAAGTAAAATTATCTCTGTTTGCAGATGGTATGATCTTATATGTAGAAAATGTCAAAGACTCCACTAAAAAATAAAAATAAATAAAATTCAACAATGACAAAAAGAAAAAAAAGTTAGAATAAATAAATTCAGTAAAGTGACAGGATATAAAATCAATATACAGAAATCAGTTGCCTTTCTATATATTAACAATAAAATATCCAAAAAAGAAATTTCAGAAATAACCCCCTCTATAATTGCATCAGTAAGAATGAAATACCTAGAAATAAACTTAACCAAGGGCGATTTGTATGCTGAAAACTTCAAAGCACTGATGAAAGAAATTTCAAGAGAAAAATAAATTGAAAGACATCACATGTTCATGGATGAAAAGACAATATTGTGAAAATGTCTATATTATCCAAAGGGAAACTCACTTTTAATGTGCAAATAATAAATCACAGTAAGGTGTTGATATAATGATTTGTTAATACATGGTATATTGCATTCTTTAAAATCATTTTAATGCTTTCATGATACTCCCCTGAATGGAGATAGAGACTTCATGCCTTCTAATGAAACCAAATGTTTTGGCATAATTCTATAAATTTTATCCACTCAGGCTCCTTCAAACAATGGGGTTTTGTTAAAAGAAATAAAGATGTCCAAAAATTTATGCACAGCCTGGAATCATCACTCAGCTGTCTCTGTCAACAACTTCAGCAGTTCATGTATGTGAAAAATTTACCATAGCTATAGAGCCTGAGCCCCAGTCACTAAAGTATTTTGTTGTGTTTTCAGCAATAGGGTATTTTTGATCCACTTTAATTATGGTGTCTCAGATCCCATCTCCATCACTGTCCTTTCTATCTTTCTCCATTTCCACTTCTTTTGTAGTCACCAGCCATCTCCATTCAGGTGTTTTTGTTTTGTTTTGTTTTTAATTCCATGCCTTCAGTTAATTTAGTGTTTAATTATTCATAGCTTTATTTTGTATGTATAGCCCCTCCTGCTACTGCCATCTTATAGAATATTTTCAAGCATCTTTTTAGCACAAAATGTCCTTGTCAACTGACAATTACTTTCATTTCTAAATTCAAATTATCCAGGAAGAAAACTGTGATATTTAGTACCATCTCTATTTGTGTGGAAATCTCACTGCTTAATTTACTCACTGGGTGCTGACCAAGATTAGGATGCCTTTCTACAGAAAGGCCATTTAGGACAGTTCCTCTTAACTAAGAAATATATATATAGAGAGAGAATTTTATATATATATATAATTAACCTTGATTTATCTATAATATAGGTTTTGCTTCTGGGTTTTCTTAGTCTCATTCTAGAATGGATGGATAGATGGTAACTGGGGATAGTTCCTCCCCTTCCTATTGTTGTATTATTGATATTACTATCTGTATCAGTTTGCTAGGGCTGCCATAAAAAAAGTACAACAGACTAGGTCAGATAAACAATAGAAATTTATTTTTTCACAGTTTAAAAAGGCTAGCAGTCCCACATCAGGGTCTCAGCAGAGTTTCATTCTGAATTCTTCTCTTAGCTTGTGGATGACTATCTTCTCTCTCACATGGCCTTTCCTTTGTGCACACTCATATGTGTGTCCACATGTCCTCTTCTTATAACAGTCATATTGGATTAGGGTCCACCCTAATGACCTCACTCAACCTTAATTACCTTTTTTTTTTTTTTTAAAGATTTTATTTATTTATTTGACAGAGAGAGATGACAAGCAGGCAGAGAGGCAGGCAGAGAGAGAGGAGGAAGCAGGCTCCCTGCTGAGCAGAGAGCCCGATGCGGGGCTCGATCCCAGGACCCTGGGATCATGACCTGAGCCGAAGGCAGCGGCTTAACCCACTGAGCCACCCAGGCGCCCCACCTTAATTACCTTTTTAAAAGCCCTATCTTTTAATTTTAGTCACATTCTGAGTGTCAAGAAGACAGAACTTCAACACATGAACTTGAGGAGGACACAATTCAACCCATTACATGATCCATATCAAGCTTTAAAGCACATACAAAATAATTTTATCTGTAGTATAGTTCTGAAGTAAATCCAAATATGACTTACAAAAAGAGGAGTGATATGAGGGCAACTTAGAACCTTGCCCATATCTCTTATTAAGAAAAGGAAAAAAAAATGTCTTGTAAAGGAAAAAATGATTTTAAAAATTTAGCCACCTTGCTCCTAAATTTGTTTTGGTCTCTGAAAAATGCTAATAGATATGTGTATACTAATAAAGTATAATTAACACTGAGTTTTGAGACAATGATAATGAGATTTCAGCAACAGAAAGACAGATGAGACTTGAAGAAATAGTGTTCTCTGATTCACTAACAACTGAATTAAATACTTCCCTCAGGATTAGGCTTCTCCATTGTGCACCTTATGCATGAAAATAAAATTTTGGAACATGGCCTGGAGCACATTGGGATTTAGGCAATTTTAAGAGATCTTACATAATTAATGGAAAACAAACACAGGCATAAGGAAGCATCATAAATATAGTCTTATGCAAATATACTATGCCACCTAATTCATAAAGATTAGGGATATGCATGACTCCAAAAGGCCTCAATTATAGCTACTTTTCCTGGATATAAAATAAAAATAAAAATGTCCTGTGCATTCTTAATTTTGTAAGGCAATCTAAAACAGATGTGATTTTTTTAAAAATCTGTCAATAAAATAATTTTTAATTATTCCTTATTTGTGTTAATGATAAAACATAACTAGAATCCACAGATAATTCCAAATCAAGTGCTGTTCCTTTCCTTATTTCAGTCTAGGCCAGTTCTGTGATCTGCTTTAATAAAAAGAGTGTGACAGAAAGTGTAGCTGTGCCAGTTCCAGGCCAAAACTTTAAGACATTGTGACAATTTATCAGGAAGTTATTAGCCATGTAAAGCAACAGGTCTGAGACCATCATTCAATATGGGAGACTCAGATAGCTAAAATAGCCATTTAAAGAGAGCACATGAAAGCTAACTGAAGCTCCATGGGTCAGAGCAAACACTAATCCCCTAACCAAGAGTCCTGGATAAACCTTCAACCAATACCTGGTACCAGGTTGCCAGCCACATGATTCTGACATTTTGAAAATGGATCCTGGCCAGCTCCCAGACATTCAAACCATTCCAGCTAATATACCAGATATGTGAATAAAGCAACCATCTTGGACTGACATTATGTAGTGAAAAACGGATTTATCCTTATAAGACCTTGTCCAAATGCCTGATCAAAGAAAGAATCATGAGCAAATAACATAGCTGTTATTTGAAGCTACTAAATGTTGACTAGTTTCTTATACAGGTGTATTAGTTTTCTAAGGCTGCCATTAACAGAATACCATAGATTAAGAGTTGAAATTTAGGGGCACCTGGGTGGCTCAGTGGGTTAAGCCTTGCCTTCGGCTCAGGTCATGATCTAAGGGTCCTGGGATGGAGCCCAGCATCGGGCTCTCTGCTCAGCAGGGAACCTGCTTCCCAACGCCCCCCACCCCTACCCCCACACCTGCCTCTCTGCCTGCCTGTGATCTCTCTCTCTCTGTCAAATAAATAAATAAAATAAATCTTAAAAAAAAAAAAAGAGTTGAAATTTATATCTCACAGTTCTGGTGGCCTGAAAGTTCAGTTTCAGAGCATAGGCAGGCTTGATTTTTCTCCAGAGAATGCTCTCCTTGGCTTACAGATAGCTACAGTCTCACTGTGTCCTTACATCCCTGGTGTCTTTTCCTCTTCTTATAATGATAGTAGTCACATTGGATTAGGGCCCCATTCTTATGGCTTCATTTAATCTTAGTTATCTCTTTAAAGGTCCTGTCCACAAATACAGTTACACTGGGAGTTAAGCTTCATCATAAAGGGGGGGGCGGCATTTGGGGCGGGCAACCCAGTTCAGACAGTAACAACTTCTATGTGTCTTCTCAAAATTCATACCCCGGAAGATGATGGTATTAGGAGGTGGGGCCCTTGGGGGGTGATTAGGATAAGATTAGTGTCCTTACAATAAAAAGTTCAGAGATCTCTCTTCCATCAGGTGAGGACACGATGAGAAATTGGCAGTCTGCAACCGAGAAAAGGGACTGCCCAGAACCTGATCATGCTGTAATTCTGAACTCAGACTGCCAGCTCCCAGAACTGTAACAAATATTAAGTTCTTTTGTTTACATAAGCACCCAATCTGTGCCATTTTGTCATAGCAGTTTAAAAGCTCTAAGACAACAAATATAGATTAGTTAAATATTAATAACTAGAATTTGGATGTTGACATAACAAAAATCTAAAAAAAAAGTAGTATTGACTTGCATCAGTAGTGGCAGGCTGAAAAAAGTTGAGGAGACTTAGAGGTATATAAAAGGACAGTAAAGAAATTGCCTTTGGAAATCAGAGAAAATGAAACTTACATTTTTATTGGCAGAACAATTGGAAAGAATATCACTGTGGTGACTTTAAAGACTAGAAATATATCTTTTAAAAATATTTATTTATATATTTTAGAGATTCAGAGAAAGCAAGAGACCGTGAGTCAGGGGAGGGGCAGTGGTAGCAATTCTTCAAGCTAACTCCCCACTGAGTGCAGAGTGGGACAGGGAGCTCAATCCCAGGATCCATGAGATCATGACTTGAGCCAACAGATGCTTAAACTACTGAGCTATCCAGGCACCCCAAAGATAAAATATATTTTAAATTAACTTGTAAACTTGCATATTTGGCCAAGAGAATATCATTGCAGATACTACAAATGCCAACTATTGTTTGGCTTTTGGTTTTATGTGCTTTATTTTATCTATATATTTAACAATGAAAAGAAATGAACTAATGAAAAACTAATCACTTTCAAGCAGAATCTAAGGATAATATTTCTATACCAAAACTGATATTGAAAAATAAAACTATTCTTCATAAAGAATGAAAAAAAAAACACAATGTTTTTTGGAGATAGCTTAAGGTTCTCAAAATAAGAAATGGTCTAGTGAAGAGATTAAAAGTCCAGAAACTACCATCTTCACAACCAAATTCCTGTAAGACCTTTTGTCAAGATTCTCTCAACCAGAGAATAAAGCCCATACCAATTTTAAGAACCCTGGTACACAGCACAGGGTGAAGGAGAGACTACCTGTTTGAAAGATGTGTTTGTGTGCCTGTTTTCACATGTGTAAATGTGTTTGTGCTGTGTCTACTGAAGAAGATGATAACTTAATACATAGGAAACACCCATACCTATAAAGAAAAATATATTAATTTGGGGAAAAAAGGGCTACCTAAACTGCAAAATAGATATAGGTTTCTAGGCCTCCAATTTCCTACAGGTAGAGAAGAGGCTGGGAGAGCTTCTCAGCTACAAGCATGTCATTTTTCTTTTTTTAAGTAAAATATGACTCAGAAGGAAGATTCAAAGATCACAGAAGACATATAGACCATAGGGATGGTATAGACATATGATACAAGATTCACACAGAACCATTCTCAGGAGTAAAACCAGGATCTCATTAAGAACTGGTTACATGTGCTTGACTGTATTTAAGAAAGATTATAAACAAATGGGTGCTATGTATAACTCATTAACAATGCCTCATTATGAATGAAATAGTTATTGAAATTATGCAGTTCTTACTTTAAATATAGGGGGAAAAAAAAACTATCTATTTAGTCCATAGGTATTCAGATTGAGAGGAACTACACTTGAGAGGTCTTGTTCCTGCCTGAACATGAGTTACATAACATGACCTGGGGCTTCCAACTTGAGTTTGATGCTGTAACAGGATGAGGTTTGGAGTGCCTTCGGTGGATGTTTGAATGTGTTTTGCATATGTTAGGTCATAAATTAGCAGAAGACAGAGAGTAGACTATTGTAAAAGGTCATGTTGGCAGCCCTAATGAATAATGCTTCCTGATATTCACATGTTTTTAGTACTTCCACTGCCCCTCCCCCTCCCAGATGTGATTTCCTTTAACTAAATGATGTTGTGTCATTTCTGGGCCTAAGCCATAAGGAATTCTAGTAGCTTCTGCTTCTTCTGTACTTTTCAGAAGTAAGAAACCACCTAAGAAGTATAAATTCACTGATTCCATCATGCTGTGAGAAAACCTGAGACCATCATGATCAGGAGAATGAAGGATCCCAACTAACAACAAGGGACATACTTTTTTTCAGCTGAAAGTCTCTTTGGAGCTTCTAGCTAATTGCCGAGACCATCTTGATGGTCATATGAGTGATTCATCTTGGAAATGGATCACACGGTCCCACTTGAGACTTTCTAGCTTTTCCTCAACCACTGAAGCAATCTTGGCCGAGGTACTAGACATGTGAAACGAGAAATAATCTTGGGCATTTCAGCCCTGGCAGACTCCCAGAACAAAGATAGCTGTCCCTGACATGTCCTGTTAAATTGCCTGATTCATAGAATGGGAACAAATGAAATAGTTCTCTCTCTCTCTCTCTTTTTTTTTTTAAAATGATTTTATTTATTTATTTTACAGAGAGAGAGAGAGATCACAAGTAGGCAGAGAGACAGGCAGAAGGGGCTGGGAAAGCAGGCTCCCCGCTGAGCAGAAAGCCCAACATGGGGCTTAATCCCAGGATTTGGATATCATGACCGGAGCCAAAGGCAGACGCTTAACCCACGAAGCCACCCAGATGCTCCAAATGAAATAGTTCTTGTATTAATCCACTAAATTTGGGGATACACTGTTGCACAGGAATAGATGACCAAAACCGTCTGACTAAATCCTGATAACAGTAATTTATCTAATTCTTTAGATAAAAAAAAATCAAATTATGTAAGGAAGCCATGTATAAAATTTCTCACAAAAGTAAAAAACTTTGCAATATCACTCTAATTATTGTTTTCTATTATTATTCCTTAATCCTTCAATTTACTTCCCTCTGATAGGACTCAGAATGTAGGATTTTTCTGCTTAAAAAAGAAATAACAGATATTATGGTAGATGCATTGTTATTCATGCAATGCATCTGTATCATTTGACAAGATCTTTCTTTGACCAGGCAGAAGAAGATTGAGAAAGCACATTTGTGTTTTCACTTTCCTTGGTAATCTTCTTGCCACCATAGAGCATGCTGAGAGTAGGTGGTTGGAAGAATGGGAGCACAAGTAGAGTCATCCTACGTCAGTCAGCCTATGCCAAATAACCAGCTTCCCGCAAATGTTTGAGTAAGCCCAGACAAGATCAGCTGAGCCCAGACTATGTCATTATGATCCCACAGTGGACTATAGACTCATACATAAAGATAACTTTTTCTGTGGTAAAGTACCAGGTTTTAAGGTGGTTTTAATGTGGCATTATTATAGTAATAAGATAAATGAGCTCAGAATTAAGAGCAGAAGTTCACCAGAAAATGAGTTGGCGGGAGTGTGCTAAGGACAAAGAATAACATTGTGTGAAGACTCCAAGTGGAAAAGCTGGGTGTGCATGAGACAGGAAGCCCAAGGTGGGTAATTTTATGTCAAATTTGGGACAGAAATATGGCTTTTATGCAGAGTTAGCTTTAATTAACATTTTGATAAAGACATTTTTGTTCCCGGGAATATGATAGCCTATTAATTGCTTGAATTACTAGTCATCCTGATTCCAATTTGCTACCAAAATTTCAAACATGGCAGAAACCAAAAGTCTAAATCTTTATTAAACTGCTATTCACTTCTTCTTATATGGTTAAGCATTATGATAGGCACAGTAATAAATATAATAAAAATAATGAATAATAATTATTGTGAACAAGTTAATTCCATATAAAATCTTGTCTGACACTTAAAAAAACCAGAATGTGGTTGCAAAGTCATTAAAACTGCAAATATCATTTTTGGATTTGGGGAACAAAGACGATGTGATTCTTTGCAGACAAAAATATGCATGATCTATTTCAAAATCTATCTTAGCCACAATAATTCTGGGGTTGAGGAACTTTTCAAGGTACTTTTAAAAATTCATTTAGGATTTATAATGAAAGCATAAAAATGGAATACTTATGAATAGAGTGTATAATCTCTTCCTGTATGTAAAATATACATTTTATATTTATTTAAATTTATATTTATCCATTCCAATGCAAATATATGCACATACATAGACACAAAAATGTAACAATTCCAGATAAAAATGTATCATTCAGGAAAGAATGCAACCACTTTTTGTATTAATGGGTGTTTTATTACTTTTTGAGGTGCTTTGTTATATAGAAATATGCTGCTCATACACATGGTACATAACTTGCTCTGTCCCTAGGTTTTTAAAATGATATATTGTCCATAGCAGTTTACAGGCTAAGTACATAAACCTCATTCTTTTTTGACTCTTGTGAAGCATACCAGTTTATGGATATTTTATGTAACCACTTTTCTATTGTTATGGGTTTTTAAAAACGATAATATTATTTTTAGAATATTATTGTATGTAAATATTTTTATATGTATGCACATATCTATAGGAAAACTTTGGAAGTAAAGTTTCTGGCTAAATAGCATATGCATTTGTATTTTTGATAGATTTGGCCAAATCAACTTAAGTTGAAGTTATGTATCAATTTATACTCCTACCATCAATATATGAGAGTGCTTATTTCCCATACTCTAGAATACAGATAATATAAATTTTTATTTGTTGAATACATTTTTAAATATTTGTTAACTGAATACTTAAAAAATATATCATGGTGGGACTTAATTTGTATTTTTATTACATTATGAGTAAAGTTGATTATATTTTCATATTTTAAGAGCCATTTAAAATTCTTATAAAAAGAATTCACATAAAATGAACCTTTGCCAATTTTTTATTAAGTTGTTAATCTCCTATTATTTTGTAGGAGCTCTTTATATTTTAGAAAAAATAACCTATTATTTTTATGTAAGTTACAGATAATTTATTCCCACTTTTTTGTTTGTTGGGGAGTGTCATTGAAAAGCCATGACCACTAGTTTACTATGAGCTGGACCCTGGTACTAGAAGGTTCCTTACCCCCTCCCATGTCCTTGAAATGTGGGTTCTGCTTGCCTTTTCCACCTCCAGAGGTTGCTCTCAGAACACAGCCTTGAAAAACTGATGTACTGGTGAGAGCATCTGCACAGTATATATATGACTCAACCCAGTTAAGGCCTCTTTATAAACTTAAGCTTTGATGAACTACTTTGTGAGTCCATTCATTTTGCTGCTGCCCAAAACAGACCTGATATGTGAGTTCCCTTTTATTTTTATTGAAACTGCCACTTACCAACCTGGAGTGGACTGCCTCCTCTATCTTCTATCTTCTATCTCTGAGTACACAGGCCAGTTTCAGGTTATACCAGGGGAGCTGCCAGGAGGGTTACAAACCAACATTGTTTCAAGTTTATTTTAGTTGAGATATAAGTGACATACAATATTATATTATTTTAAGATGTATAGCATGATTCAATATACATAAATATTATAAAATTATTACCACCATAAGTTTAGTTAACATTCATCACCATGTATAGTTACGATTATTTTCTTGTAATAAGAAATTTTAAGATCTACTCTCTTAGCAACAAAGTATAACCACTTTTAATTTACTTAAAGAATAATCAAATGATATATGTTGTAATAGGGATACATGTTATCTTGTTATAATTTTAAGGACTTGTTATATGAAGCATGACTTGAGTAGTATATATTTTGAGAATTATAAAAGCCACACAGTTCAATAAATGTGCTCTGTGTAGAAAAAAAAAAAGTGAAGAATAAGAGGGAAGACTGCATTAGAGCCAAAAATAGACTAATGACCCCAAATTAATGGAAACTCTGACAACAGTGCTAACACCAATAACCTCTGTTAGTGGAAAGAATAAAATCTACCTAATACCGTGTGTTCATATTTCACCTCATTGTGTATCAGAATAATTATTTTTAAGAAAGTGTGGATAAATTATATTACAAGAAGTTACAGATAATCCTTTGTGTTACTGTAGCCTATTTGAAACAATGCAGTTTAGAAGAAGCCAGAATAAAGACCATTTATTCTCCATTGCTATGATGTTACCTTATCCATTAGTCCTTTTTCTTAATAATATTCTTGCAAGCACTAAATGAAATGATAATGGTCAAAAACATCTTTGAACAGGACTATGAAATATGGCTTATGCTATCAGTAGCTTTTTTTCATTTGCTTTTTGAGCATAATCAATCCTTTTTTTAAAAATAGAAAACATTTTAGTGGTGGACTCTGAGAAACAAATGGAGGGTTTTAGAGCAGAGGAGACTGGGGGATGGGTGAGCCAGGGTGTGGGTATTAAGGAGGGTATGTATTGCATGGAGCACTGGACGTCGTGCATAAACGATGAATCTTGGAACACTGAAAAAATAAAATTAAATTAAAAATAGAATTTTTAATCTACTAATCAGATTTTAATCTATTAACCAAAATTTTAAAGATTCTAAACAATTTTAGATTTATAGCAAAATTGTGAATATAGTAAAAGTTGTCATACGTACTATATCCAGTCTCCCATATTATTAACATCTTACATTAGTGTGGGAGGCCACAGTAAGGCTTGAGACGAGGACCAAACCAGGCCCTGACTTGTGCCTCTTTTAAAGTACGAATAACCTGGGGCACCTGGGTGGCTCAGTGGGTTAAGCCGCTGCCTTCGGCTCAGGTCATGATCTCAGGGTCCTGGGATCGAGTCCCACATCGGGCTCTCTGCTCAGCAGGGAGCCTGCTTCCTCCTCTCTCTGCCTGCCTCTCTGCCTACTTGTGATCTCTCTCTGTCAAATGGATAGATAAAATCTTTAAAAAAAAAAAAAAGTACGAATAACCTAACAAAAGGTTTAGGACAGGAAAAGCTGAGTAGCACTGAGAAAGGGTCTTTGCTATGTGTTGTGTGCTCGCCTACGTGACTTCCCACATGCTTGCTAAACAAATGAGAACAATTCGGTTGGGGCCATAAGTTCGTTGCTGGTCCTTGCTGCCCTAGTACAGCCCATAAAATACTTTCAGGTTTGCTGTATCAGTACAGAACAATTGTACTGGCATCAGCCATTGGGTGTCACGAGGTCTTATAGTTAAGTGTGAACTCATGGTTGTTTAACTAGACACAGATGTATTGCTTCTCCTATTGTAATATCACTATATATATGGCCTTAATGCTTTGAATAAACTTAGCACTATTGGACATCCTCCTCAGTGCTCCTTCTGCCCCATCTCTCTGCTTCTTGAGTTTGTTTCTTCATCCTCTTACCCTCACATTCCTGGTCGATTTGTCATGCCAGCCGCGACACATTAGTATGGTATATTTGATACAATCAGTGAAACATCATTGGTACATTAGTTTTAACTGAAGTCCATATCTTTTTCAGATTCCTTTAGCTTTCTCTCCTTAGGGTTTTTTTTTTAATATAATTTTTTATTTTTTATAAACATATATTTTTATCCCCAGGGGTACAGGTCTGTGAATCACCAGGTTTACACACTTCACAGCACTCACCAAAACACATACCCTCCCCAATGTCCATAATACCACCCCCTTCTCCCAAACCCCCTCCCCCCAGCAACCCTCAGTTTGTTATGTGAGATTAAGAGTCACTTATGGTTTGTCTCCCTCCCAATCCCATCTTCTTTCATTTATTCTTCTCGTACCCACTTAAGCCCCCATGTTGCATCACCACTTCCTCATATCAGGGAGATCATATGATAGTTGTCTTTCTCCGCTTGACTTATTTCGCAGACCCATAACCAGTAAGGAGATTGAAACAGTCATTAAAAATCTCCAAACAAACAAAAGCCCAGGACCAGACGGCTTCCCGGGGGAATTCTACCAAACATTTAAAGAAGAACTAATTCCTATTCTCTTGAAACTGTTCCAAAAAATAGAAATGGAAGGAAAACTTCCAAACTCATTTTATGAGGCCAGCATCACCTTGATCCCAAAACCAGGCAAGGATCCCACCAAAAAAGAGAGCTATAGACCAATATCCTTGATGAACACAGATGCGAAAATACTCAACAAAATACTAGCCAATAGGATTCAACAGTACATTAAAAAGATTATTCACCACGACCAAGTGGGATTTATTCCAGGGCTGCAAGGTTGGTTCAACATCCGCAAATCAGTCAATGTGATACAACACATCAATAAAAGTAAGAACAAGAACCATATGATACTCTCCATAGATGCTGAAAAAGCATTTGACAAAGTACAGCATCCCTTCCTGATCAAAACTCTTCAAAGTGTAGGGATAGAGGGCACATACCTCAATATCATCAAAGCCATCTATGAAAAACCCACCGCAAATATCATTCTCAATGGAGAAAAACTGAAAGCTTTTCCGCTAAGGTCAGGAACACGGCAGGGATGTCCATTATCACCACTGCTATTCAACATAGTACTAGAGGTCCTAGCCTCAGCAATCAGACAACAAAAGGAAATTAAAGGCATCCAAATCGGCAAAGAAGAAGTCAAATTATCACTCTTCGCAGATGATATGATACTATATGTGGAAAACCCAAAAGACTCCACTCCAAAACTGCTAGAACTTATACAGGAATTCAGTAAAGTGTCAGGATATAAAATCAATGCACAGAAATCAGTTGCATTTCTCTACACCAACAGCAAGACAGAAGAAAGGGAAGTTAAGGAGTCAATCCCATTTACAATTGCACCCAAAACCATAAGATACCTAGGAATAAACCTAACCAAAGAGACACAGAATCTATACTCAGAAAACTATAAAGTACTCATGAAAGAAATTGAGGAAGACACAAAGAAATGGAAAAATGTTCCATGCTCCTGGATTGGAAGAATAAATATTGTGAAAATGTCTATGTTATCTCTCCTTAGTTTTAACTTAGTGTCCTTTTTCCCTTCCAGGACCCACCCCAAGATGCCATTATTAAATTTAGTTATTGTGTCTCCTTAGTTTCCTCTTAGTTATGGCAGTTTTTCAGATTTTCCTCATTTTTGATGAGTTTGACAGTTTTGAAGAGTATGGGACTATTATTTTATAGACATATAGGTGATTCTTATTGTTATTGTTGATGCTGACTTTGATCACCTAATGGAAGATGGTCAGGTTTCTCTACCATAGGGTTACTTTTTTTACCCTTCCCATACTGTACTTTTTGCAAGGAGGCCACTATTCACAGTCCACACATAAGAAATGGGGGACTATGCCCCAGCTCTTGGAGAGTGTAATTTCTACATTTCTGCAGAATTCTTCTGCAAAAGATATTTGTATCTCTTTCCCCATTTATTTATTTCCTCAATCATTTATATCAGAGTGGACCATAGATTTTTTTTAAAGATTTTATTTATTTATTTGACAGAGATCACAAATAGGCAGAGAGGCAGACAGAGAGAGAGGAGGAAGTGGCTCCCTGCTGAGCAGAGAGCCCTATGCAGGGCTAGATTGCAGGAGCATGGGATCATGACCTGAGCCGAAGGCAGAGGCTTTAACCCACCGAGCCACCTACGTGTCCCAGATCATAGATTTTTATTTCATACATTGGATTGCGACTTAATACTACTTTAATTTTTTTGTTGCTCAAATTGGTCCAGCATTGGCCATTGAGTATTCTTTCATTTGAGTCCTGTCTGCCTTTGACATACTCTCATCAATCCAGGTATTTAAAAATTCACTTTCTTACATTCTGGCACTATACAATTCTCTTATCTCATCTTGCTTATTTCTAGCTCCAATACTAGAATCAGCCATTTTCTTTTTTTTTTTTTTAAGATTTTATTTATTTATTTGACAGAGAGAAATCACAAGTAGTCGGAGAGGCAGGCAGAGAGAGAGAGAGAGGGAAGCAGGCTCCCCGCTGAGCAGAGAGCCCAATGCGGGACTCAATCCCAGGACCCTGAGATCATGACCTGAGCCGAAGGCAGCGGCTTAACTCACTGAGCCACCCAGGGGCCCCGAATCAGCCATTTTCTATGCATCCCTCATTCCTTTTATCGGACAATAGCCTTAGAAATCAAGAACCAGGTACTAGTGTGTTCAATGCTACTGAAGTATCTAAGCCTTCTTAGGAGTCCAAGCTAGGAACTACATGTGTGTCTACTAAGCCATGTATATAGACATATCTATATTTCTGTATGAAACTATTTAAATCTATGCTAAATTTAACATGAGCTTATTCTGTTGTCTGCAGTTCTGATCTACTAGTACTATTAGATTAATAATAATGTGAATTATGTTAGTGCTTTCCCTTGTTTATCTATAAATTCTCACTCACCAATAAAAATCTGGCTGCCACCATTTGCCACTTATTTACTTCATTGTTCAATTCCAGTGTAAATGTCAAGCAGCATCAGAATTGTTAACCCCTACTCCCACTGAAGACAACTCTATTAAGCAAACAATAATGCTTATGCATAACTCATTTTGCCTTAAATTCTGCAGAGTACACTCATTTCCAAAATTATTTAGGTCAGCACTTTCATGTATTTGTTATACACTTAGACTATCTTGTCACACTCTATATTCCCTCCTGGGATCTCCAACTTCCTACATGACTTTTCAGAATTTGCATACATTAAGGTATAGTCTTTGTGCTGTAATGTGCTGTGGGTTTTGACAAATGCGTAGTGTGTCATATATCCATTATTACAATATCATAAATAATAATTTCAGAACATCCAAAAATTCCCTGTGCTTACCTATTCAGCCCTCTCTTTCCCCCAGCCCCCTGGCGACCACTGATGTTTTTACCATTACTATAGTTATGCCTACTCCTGAATAGCATACAATTGAAATCATGCAATCTGTAGCCTTTTCAGACTGACTTCTTTACTTAGCAGTGTGCATTTAAGGTTTATCCATGTCTTTTTTGGCTTGAGGATCATTTCTTTTTATTGCAGAATAACATTTCATTTTATGGGATATACCACAGTTTGTTTATCAATTAACCTAATGAAGGTTATTTTGATCACTTCCAGTTTTTGGTGATTATCATTAAAGCTGCTGTAAACACTCACATGTAGGTTTTCCATGGAATTATTTTTCAAATTAGTTGTGTAGATACCTAAGAACATAAATACTGGATCCTATGGCAAGAAGATACTAAGTTGTGTAAGAAATTGCTAAACTGTTGTCCAAAACGGCTGCACAAACTTTCGATGAATATGACTTTCTGTAAATCTGCAGCCTTGCTGTCAGTGTCTTTTTATTTTATTGTAGCTATTCTAATAGGTGTTCGCAGGAATTTCATTATTGTTTCCATTTACAATCCCCTAATGACAAATGATGTTGAATATCTTTTCACATGGTTTTTGTTTTTGTTTGTTTGTTTTTTCTATTTATGTTCTCTGGTGAGGTATCTATTCAAATCTTTTGACTTTTTTTTTTTGTTGTTGTTGTTTTTGTTTTGTTTGTTTGTTTTTGTTTTTGTTTTTGTTTTGTTTGTTTGTTTTCTAATTGTTGAATTCTAAGTATTCTGTGTCTGTTTTGGGTACTTTATCAGAAACATGTTTTGAAAAATCTCAAAGATGACATTTGTGCAGAAAGTCTAGAAACTAATCCAGCTAGAATGAAGCACGAAAATAGTGACTCCTAAACAAAAAGGTAAGATGATTTAAAAATATTTCTAATAAGGGGTTTGGAATGTATTAACGATAGATAATGATAGAGCACTAACTCTGCATTCTCCTGGGTGTCATCACGCCAGTAAAGAGCCTGTCTTTCTTCACTACAAAAGCTCAGTGTCAGTGTTTATTGGTTTCCTTTGCTTTGGGTAGATGAACATTTGTTTGGTTTGGCTACATATGTAGAGTTCTGTTTTTATAAAGAATTAAAAAAAAATTGTGTTGGTGGCAACTAAATTTTCTGCTATAACAATCTCTGTTTTTAAAGTATATATCACGAACCATTAAATATTTGTTAATAGACTTTATTTTTTAGAACAGTTTTAGGTTCACTGAAAAATTGAGAGGAAAGTGCAGATGACCCATAGATCCTCTGCTCTCATACACGCATAGCCTCTTCCTTCTCAGTATCCCTCAACAGAGTGATACATTCATTACAATTGATGAATCTACAGTGACAAATCGTTGCCACAGAAAGATCATAGATAACGTTGGGGTTCACTCTTGGTGTTGTACATTGTGTACTTCTGGACAAATGTAAAATGACATGCAGCATATAATGGGATGTCCAAGTACAAAAGTCAATTCTTAACTGTACATCAGCAATAAACAATTGGAATTTGAAATTAAAAACACAACAGCATTTACATTAACATCTTTTAAAAAAGATTTTATTTATTTATTTGAGAAAGAGGAAAGTGAGAGAAATTATAGAGAGATCATGAACAGGGTAGAGGGGCAGAGGGAGAAGCAGACTCCTGCTGAGCAGGGAGCCCCATAAGGGACTCGATCTCAAGGGACTCAGGACCTTGGAACCTGAACCAAAGACAGATGCTTAACCAACTGAGCCACACACGTGCCCCTACATTGGCATCTTAATACTAGGAAGATACTTACGTATAAATCTCTAACAAAATATATGAAGAAATTCATATTTTTATACGAAATTCATATATATTTCTATATGAAGAAAACTACAAAACTCTGAAAAAAAGAAATCAAAGAACTATGTAATATGAGATTTTCCATATTCATAGATAGGAAGATTCAGTATAGATAAGACATCCATTCTTCCTGACTTAATCAGTAGATTTGATACAATTCTAGTCAAAATCCAGCAAGTTACTTTGTGGATACCAACAAGCTGATTCTATAAAAAATTAATCCAGGGGCGCCTGGTTGGCTCAGTGGGTTAAAGCCTCTGCCTTCCGATCAGGTCATGATCCCAGTGTCCTGGGATCGAGCCCCCCGTTGGGCTCTCTGCTCAGTGGGAGGCCTGCTTATTCCTCTCTCTCTGCCTGCCTCTCTGCCTATTTGTGATCTCTGTCTGTCAAATAAATAAATAGAATCTTAAAAAAAAAAAAAAATTAATCCAAAGACCTCACATCCTTCACAAAAAAAAAACTAACTCAAAACTGATCACAGATCTAAATATACAGCACCAAACTATAGAACTCCCAGAAGATAACATAATATAAACCATTAAATACTATTAATAACAAAAATTTAGAAGTTTTATAGTGTTGCCTTAGAAGTTTTTTATTATTTTTAAAAAATTCTTTTTCAAAAACATAACATTGTTTTAAATTTTTACAGTTATTAGAAAATCTGAGATTAACCCATTTGTATAAAACGTTTGTGCTTATCTTGTTTCCCCTGAGGATAAATCTTTAGAACTTTACTTATTTTTTTAAATTTTATTTTTTTTAAGATTTTTATTTACTTATGTGACAGACAGAGATCTCAAGTAGGCAGAGAGGCTGGCAGAGAGAGGAAGGGAAGCAGGCTCCCCGCTGAGTGGAGAGCCTGACGTGGGGCTCCATCCCAGAACCCTGAGTTCATGACCAGAGCTGAAGGCAGAGGCTTTAACCCACTGAGCTGCCCAGGTGCCCACATTCAGAACTTTAATTGGTGATGTGAAAAATAGCATTTTAAGCTCCCAATTCACATTAATAAACAGCATTCCAGAAAGGCTGAGCTTCTTTCTAGTCTCACCAGTGGTGTGTGAGTACTCCGGTTACTGCACTAACATTAACATTGAGGATTCACCCCCTAGTTGCCTCCTTTTCTCCTCCCCTTCTTTCTTCCTGTTTTCTTTCATTTTTGCCTCCCTGTCTACCTGTTCATCATCTATGAGGTAAAACAGTAGAGCTATCTACACTTTTATTTCTTTAATCATTATTTTGATTATAAATTATTATTTATGAATTTTTGTGTTTTCATATTTGTGCACTTTTGAATATTTTAACAAGAAACTTAAATTGCGTATAGCCTGCACTCCTTCCAGGATTCTAGGCTAAACTGTGAATGTGTGACATTTGCCTTCAGTTTTATTCTTTTTTTATAGCTTATCTCCACCAACCTCCTATATATTTCATGATCTCATTTGCCACCTAGATACTGATTTGCCTATAGCTGCATGCTTTAGAGAACCCACAAAATAAGTAATTTGCTTTGGTAACAGGAGGTAATCAGAAAGTTTGTCCATCAGAATGAGAAGAGATGAGTGATGCTTACATTTTTAGCTTGTATTGTGATCAAGCTTCAGCATATGGAGCAGATAAAGAAGTCAGCACAGGCTTGACAGAGCAGCTGGGAAGTGTTAATTGAAGCTAATTGCTGATTGGAGACTGGCAACGGCTAATTATTTTTACCTGTACAAATTCTCCTATAAGAAACTGCTAGGAAAGGTAAGCAAGAGGATACAATTTAATAGCCTCTTAGAGTGAATCTTAGAACAGACAAAGCAAATGATCTGAAGCCATGGGATGAGACAATGAAGATGAGCGAAACTAGAACACTCTCTCTTAATGGCATATTAGCTGACTCTACAGTTATTGGTGCCTGTAGGGTACACCTTTGTTTTAGTGCGCAAACTAGTTGCAGTAACGTGCTTACTAAAAGAAAATTACTCTCCCAATTTAAGAAAGGACATTTTAAAAAAGATGAAAGCTTTTAAACTGTATTGAAGAAAGTACAGTTGAGAGGGGAAAATCAACAAAAACCTGATCTGAGAAAGATATTTCTTGTGGTGTCATTTACAATGTTCTTTTGGGGAGAAACTAATTTCTTCTAGCATTAGGAAGCAATTGCTCCTGTTCATTTAGAAAACTAGTTATATAATGACCAAGCTGATGGTCATTCAGGGATCTGATAATCTTAGCTGTATATGTTCTATCGTATATACAGTGTAATAAAGAATTTTTAAACATTTTCTGTGTCTGTATAATGTCC